>NW_012109864.1:14888-17821 GCF_000951045.1 Mandrillus leucophaeus
TGTGGTGGCTCATGCTTGTAATCCCAGCACTTTGGGAGGCCAAGGCGGGTGGATCACCTAAGGTCAGGAGTTCGGGACTAGCCTGGCCAGCATGGCAAAACCCCATCTCCACTAAAAATACAAAAAAGTAGTCAGGGGTGGTGGCAGGAGCCTCTAATCCCAGCTACTTGAATGGCTGAGGCAGGAAAATCACTTGAACTGAGAGGTGGAGGTTGCAGGGAGCTGAGATCGTGCCATTTTATTTCAGCCTCGGTGACAAAAGTGAAACTCTGTCTTAAAAAAAAAGCTTTAAACAAATTTGTGTCTATTTTAAAAGACTAAAAAACAAACAAACAAAAAACCAACCAAACAAAAAAACCTTTGCCAAAGCAAAAACAAAGCAATGGTTCTGAGGTCCTAGATGAAGACAATTCTGAGTCAGAAGGAATAACAAAAGGTTTACATAGCTGTTACTATGGTTTACATATATTTCCAAAAAGCAGAGAAAACTATCTACGTGTAATCTAAATGTTTTTTTTTAAAAAAAGAAGGATGAATGAAATATCCTCCTTTACTTTCAGGTAAGAGAATAAAGCCTCTTATCTTTAATTTATAATTTTTTCTACAACAGCCAAGTCTCTGGACATGTTCTTGAACACTTGACATCTGAATTTCAGTAGACACTGGATGCAGACATCTAAGATGTAGCCTTGGGCATACTGTGTGCACTTGAAAGAATGTTTATGAAAAAAAAGTAGACAGAAAAAAAGCTATTAAAAATCCATGCATGCAAATGAATAAAATGAGTTCTGCTGGGCATGGCAGCTCATGCCTGTAATCCTAGCACTTTGAGAGGCTGAGGCAGGTGGATCACGAGGTCAGGAGTTCAAGACCAGCCTGACCAACATGGTGAAACCTGGTCTCTCTTAAAAATACAAAAATTAGCCGGGCGTGGTGGCACGCTCCTGTCATCCCAGCTGCCCAGGAGGCTGAAGCAGCAGGAGAATCTCTTGAACTCAGGAGGCAGAGGTTGCAGTGAGCTGAGGTCGTGCCACGACACTCTAGCCTGGGTGACAAAGTGAGATTCCATCACAAACACACACAAAAAAGTTCTTAGAGAACGATGAAGAGACTTAGATTCTGACTCCTAAGACACCCCACATACACTATTAGACAGATCATCGAGGCAGAAAATTAACAGAGATATCAGAACTAAACCCTTGACCAAATAGTCCTAATAGACATCTACAACATTCTCCATCTGAAATCAAGACAGTATACATTCTTCTCACCACCACGTGTCAAATACTCTAAAACTGACCACACAATCAGAAATAAAACAATTATCAGCAAATTTAATAATCCCCATATCATACCAAACATATTCTTAGGCCACAGCTTGATAAATATATAATTCAACACCAAGAAAATGACTTGAAATTATACAATTACATGGAAATTAAAGAATCTGCATGTGAATGACTTTTGAATAAATAATGAAATTAAGGTAGAAATTAAGAAGTTTTTTGACACAAATGGGAACGAAGATACAACATACTAGAATCTGCAACACAGCTAAGACAGTGGTAAGAGGGAAATCTATAGCACTTTTTGATGCTCACATCAGAAAGTTAGAAAGACGTCTATATAACGACCTAACATCATAAATAAAAGAATGAAAGAAACAAGAGAAAACCAACTCCTAAGCTAGCATAAGACAAGAAGATCTGAACTGAAGGAGATTTAGACATGAAAAGTCATACAAATAAGAAATCTATTGAGTTAAATGTTTTGAAAAAGTTAATAAGATAAACCACTAATAAGATTAGTGAAAAAATAAGATCCAAATAAACACAATTAGAAATGACAAAAGGGACATTACCACTGACCCCACAAAAATATGAATAAGTATTGAAGTCTACTATAAACATCTCTATGCAAACTAGAAAATCTTAAAAAAAAAAATGGATACATTTCTGGAAAAATCCATCTTCCCATAACTGAACAAAAACAACAAAATGAATCAGCAAATAGACCAATAACAAGCTCCGAAATTGAAATAGTAGTAAACAGACCACCAACCAAAAGAAAGCCCAGGACTGGCCGAGTATGCTGGCTCATGCCTGTAATCCCAGCACTTTGGGAAGTGCTGAGATTAGGAGTTCGAGGCCAGCCTGGCCAATGTTGTGAAATACTGTCTCTACTACAAATACAAAAATTAGCCAGGCATGGTGGCACTGGCCTGTAGTCCTGGCTACTCGGGAGGTTGAGGCAGGAGAACTGCTGAACCTGGGAGGCAGAGGCTGCAGTGAGCCGAAATCCCACCACTGCATTTCAGCCTGGGCAACAGAGCGAGACTCCATCTGGGAAAAAAAGAAAGAAAGAAAATCCAGGACCAGACAGATTCGCAGCTGAATTCTAACTAATGTACAAAGAAAAACCAGTATTATATCTTATAAAACTATTTTAAAAAATTGAGAAGGGACTCCTCCCCAACTCATTATATAAAAACAGCATCATTCTATTTATTTATTTATTTATTTATTTATATTTTGAGATGGAGTCTCATTCTGTTGCCAGGCTGGAGTGCAGTGGCGTGATCTGGGCTCACTGCAACCTCCACCTCCAAGGTTCAAGTGATTCTACCGCCTCAGCCTCCCAAAGTGCTGGGATTACAGGCGTGCGCCACCACACCCAGCTATTTTTTGTTTTTTAGTAGAGACAGGGTTTCACCATGTTGGTCAAGATAGTCTCCATCTCTTGACCTCGTGATCCACCCACCTCAGCCTCCCAAAGTGCTGGGATTATATGCGTGAGTCACTGCTCCCAGCAACAGCATCATTCTAATACCAAAATCTGGCAGAGATAAAACAAAAAAAGAAAACTTCAGGCTAATATCCTTGATGAACATTGATGTAAAAATCTTCAACAAAATACTAGCAAACCAAATCCAG
>NW_012109864.1:19076-21856 GCF_000951045.1 Mandrillus leucophaeus
AAAAAAAAACCTTACAGAAAAAGAGAAACATAAACGAGAATTTCAAACAACTGAAATGTATGATTAATTATTTTCGAAACTCACCTCTTTTGTGCCCTCTCAGGAGACACTGCAGTATGTCCCCGCTAAGTGCCCCAAGTGCATTTTACTTTGCAAGTTTTTTTTGCGCCATCTCACTGGGGTCAGGTTGCTTTTGTTTTTTGTTTTTTTGTTTTTTTTGTCTTTTAGGATACTATTTTTTTCAGGAATCTCAGAGAATCCAAGGGGCAGAAATCATTTCTGTTTTTCCCTCAATACCAGCATAAGATTGGCTGACCTGAAATGTGTCTCTAAGAAAGGGAAGCTAGGTTGGGTGAAGACAATCTTAATGTCTCAAGTGGTTAGCTTTTCAAAGCAAGAGTACACCAGGAGATTCCTCTTAGCCCCAGGGCATCCATCTGCTCTCCTGAGAGACTGCACTTCATACCTCTTCTTGTCCTGTGAGAAAAAATGACCCAGAAGCTAATAATCATCAAACACTCTAGCAGACATAGCCATGGTGAGTACCCTGGTTTATTCACAGCCAGTACTGAAAACCAGGACCAGGAAAAAACTGAAGGGTGGCTGAGGATACATCAGCCCATCAAGATTAAAAAACAAAAACAAACAAACAAAAAATTGACTGCAAAATATTTTCATAAGATCTCTGTGCAGGAACACAAAAGTGTTTGGGTGAAGGAGAAAGGACAAGATGGAGGAAGGTGAACAAGAAGGCATAATCCATGTTGCTTCCGGGTTCTTCCTCACCAACTTTCCCGCCCTTGGGAAAATTCAGCCCGCCAGGGGACGATGCAGATCAACCGAGCATGCGCCAGGTGATGTCAATCCGAAGAGATGGAAACTTATCCAGCCACGCCTACGGAGACGCCCCTATCACACCCTTATCCCGCCCACTGCCCTCCCTCTTCCAGTACCAATGCATAAAAGTCCGCTGCCGGCAGGAGCCGGTGTGACTTCTTCGGCCCCCGCATTTGTGGACCGGAGAACATCACCCCAGAGCACCTGCCCGACTTCCCTGGCCCCCTACACCTGAGAACCAGAGAACTTCGCCCGAGAGTGTGTGCATATTTGCAAATAAAAGACTGCCACTTTCTTACGTACTTTGGCCTCATGTTTAATTACTTAGCTCTCCTAAATTAAGTTAAATTAAATTAAATTAAAACAAAAAGAAAAAGGCACAAAGATTTTTTTACAATACAGTGTCAGGGAATTATTTTTTGGTTTATTTTCTAGGGCAATATTTACAAACAGAAAGCAAATCTTTTTAAATGTCCCACCCAATGGTTTGTCAAAAAATAAAATATAGTATCAAAAGTCTACACTAAAGGATAAATAGTGAATAATGTGAATTAGAGAAGGAAAGTTGGCATTTGGGATAATCAGAAGAAACTGGAAATTTAGTATTTCACTGCAAGTCAGAATTAAGCTGGAGGGGTTGAGGGGTAGACGTCAGACTCCGTTTGAGAAACAAGAAAAAAAAAAATGCAGAAGATCTGTCCCCTGTCGAGTGTGAATATAGTTAAGTAACAGGCAATTCGAGGTATGTGGCTGCGATGCCTGGATTCCTACCTAAAAAAAAAAAAAAATGTAACTCAAATGTATTTTTTTGTAAATTACTACATTGGGGAAAACAAAATTTAGGCGTAACAAACTATAAACTGCGTATTAAGCTTTGATTATATAATCAGAAAATGTGTACCCTATAGGTGCTAATTTAGAAACTATGTAACTGTACCTAACCGATTTTTGAATTTGGGTTTCTGCATCATGCATCTTCTAAAAGTCTTTCCTTCAAGCTCGTCCCATGGATAACAACTACACCCCAAAGCTGGGTGCTCTACAATTTTAGAATCACTCTTTAATTAAATTGGTTAATATTTTGGCGGTGACTCCCATAAATTTTTAACAGAAGGAACGAGGAATTGGGAACGCCAAGGACCAAAGCTCTTCCCATTCATGAACCTGCATCCCGAGTCAGGATTCTCCCCTGACGATCCTCCCTGGTACCTGCACAATCTGGGAGAGATACGGCGCTGCGGGTGCAGAGCTGCCAAGAGAGGGCTCCAGGCCAGGGCGCACATTGCAGGAAGACAGGACGCCCGGGCCCAGCTGTCAGCGCAGCCGCCATCTTATGGCTGAAGGGGACTGAGGCCGAGCTGGGCAAGAACTCGGGCGCAGATTGTGAAGCTGACTGCGGTGAGGCCTGAGTCCCGCCACAGCCACTTCCCACTGGTTCAAACCAGCCCCGTTTCCTCTCTCGGGATGTCAGACCGGCACTCTCACCATTTCTAGGCTTCCAGGGGGCACTGGCGTCTTAGCTGTGGATCTCTCAATACCCGCAGTTCGCAGGGCTACAGAGGCTGGGCCTCTAGCAGCAGAGTACAGAAAGCAGACGACAGACGAGGCCTGTAGCTTCTGCTGCAGGGGGAGACAAAGACCGCGCCAAATCCCGGAAGCCGCCCTGTCTGCTCCAGCTGCGTGCCTGATTGGACGGTCCCTATCCCTGATTGGATAACGTTTAAGGCTCCGCCCCCTCCGGCCCTGAGTGACAGAAGATGTGATGAGATGCTGGGCTGAATGAAGAGCAAGAGGGTAGGCTGCAGCCTTTCCAGGCAGAGCTTCCTCCCTGAACTGAGCCAGGCCCACCCCAGAGGGTATTGCCTTTAACCTTCTGTGTAAGATCATATGCATTTATAAATAGTATGCTATATGAATGTTCACAAATCAAAAGAATATAGACC
>NW_012109864.1:22268-23941 GCF_000951045.1 Mandrillus leucophaeus
AGAAAGAGAAAGAAAGAAAAGAAAGAAGGAAGGAAGGAAGGAAGGAAGGAAGGAAGGAAGGAAGGAAGGAAGGAAGGAAGGAAGGAAGGAAGGAGCAGAATTAAATAACCACAGGTAGATCACTACCTGTTGATGACCTTTCTTCCAGAGATCACTGAACAAAAGATGATGGGGCCACAGGGGAAGAAAACTCTGTGTCTTCAGATCTGTCCACAGTCTTGACCTCCAAGGTTAGATATGAAGAAAACAGGTTAAAGGCAAAATTATTTTGCTATTTTGATTTGGCCCTAAGTGTCAGGCTGTGGTTTTACATCTTCTCCTGTGTGTGGGGAACTGTGTAAGGACCAATCACATGCATACATGTCTATATGTGTTGCAGCATTACTCAACATTATCTTCAACACATCTAACTTTAAATCAGGGGAAAATATTAGTATCTTTATGGAGCCCACTGTTAGAAGGTAACTAGTAACTAACCTGTCATTAAACCATGGCACGTATCTGCATTGGGTGCATGTATTAGTTAGCTATTGCAGCGTAACCAGCCATCCAAAACTTATTAGGTCATAATTGAGATGGTCAGTCATTTAGGCTGGGCTCACTGGGGCTGTTCTTCTGGTCCCAGCTGAGTTCCTTCAGACATGTATCATCAGCTGCTTGTTGACTAGGCAGCTGTGCTTCTGGGGGTGATCTTCTGCTTCTGGGGATGAGCTTCTGCTTCTGGGGCTGTCAACAGAGGCACTTTGCTTCTCTCCCCTACTCCCCCATGTTATGTTATCCTCCAGCTGGCTAACATGTGCTTTGTTCGTGGAGATGGCAGCATTCTGAAAGAAAAACAGAAGTATTCAAGACCATTTGAGCCTAGCCCCCAAACTAGCACATGGTCATGTTCACAGATTTCTACTGTCCTGAGGAAATAAGGTCAGCTGTATCTAGGGTTTGGAAAACAGATTCCATGTCTCAATGGGAACAGCTGTAAAAGCACCTGGCAAAGTTTATAGAAGGGATGAAAAATTGCTACAATATCTGCAATTAGTATCATTCTGCCTTTTTTGCATATGTGGTTTATACAACTCTTTCACATCAAGGAACTTGTCCAAAGACCCAAAAATACTAATTGGCTGGGCTGAACCTCAGGATAAATTCTGACTCCAAAGCTCACCCACCTCCACAGATCAAACTATATTACTAGAGTAACTGCTACAGACCCTTGAAATTCTGGAAAGTGACACTTCTGCAATAGAAGACAGTTTTTTTTTTTTTTTAAAGATTTGTGCCCACATAGTACTGTTTATTATTGGAAATAATCCTGTCAAGAAATTGCAGAAGCACATGGTGGCTCACACCTGTAATTTTAGCACTTTGGGATGCTGAGATGGGAGAATAACTTGAGCTCAGCAGTTCAACTGCAGCCTGGGCGACATAGTAAGATCCTGTCTTCATGAAAAAAAAATCAGCCAAGCATGATGTTGCATGTCTGTAGTCCAAGGTACTCAGTGACTAGGGCAGGAGGATGGCTTGAGTATGGAAGGCAAAAGCTGCAGTAAGCCATAACTGATTACACCACTACACTCCAGCCTGGGTGACAGAGTGAGACCCCATCTCAAAAACATTGTAGAAACATTTTGAAAGGACATAGAATAATTTGGAAAAATAGCTGAGGGATGAGTTTC
>NW_012109864.1:24516-25957 GCF_000951045.1 Mandrillus leucophaeus
TCAGGTTATTATTTTATTATTATTTTTAAAGGTTTGAGCAGAGGGAAACTCCTTGTGTTGAAATCTGCTGTTTACAGGAGAAAAACAAAACCTGGCCTGTATTAAAATCTACCTATTTCCTTAAATTTTCAGTTTGATTATGTCACAGTTAGCATGAGTGACTCATTTTGGTTTGTTTTTTTCTGTTTAGACCTAGTGCACAAACTCAGTCCAGAATGATGGTCTCTAATAATTTGGTTCAAAAAATTGTCAACAGTGCACAGTGTATCCAAAACTCAGGGCCTTAGTATCACTCTGTTTCCATTATTTAGGGTCTTTGTTCTTATATCATTCACAGGTTATGGTTTCATCATAGTCACATATGTCTTCGAGTTTCTGTCATTCCAGTTAGGGAATGACAATTTGATATTCTACAGGTGACTGCATGCAAACTTTTGAGAGAATACAGTGCAGCAGAGAGACTACTATTTTGACTATCAGGAGGATAATAGCAAGTTTGAAACATGCTTTTTAGCCAGGGTCCTCATGAACTGTCAACATTAAATAGATCAAATAATTAGTTATAGTCTACTTATTTTAATCAAATAGCCTGTTCATTAATCCCCTGCAACTGCATCTCTGTAATACCCAATATATTTCTCCATGTGCAACTACAAGTATTAGCAAATGCAGACACTTCTCTGTTTATACAGTAAGTAATCCAAAGAAATTCTATCATTCAGCACAATTTTAGTAAAAAATGTAAAGTCTACTGTGTAACCATAGCCTTTACAGTGTAATCTGCTATAAAGCCCTATGATAGGGGATAAATTTCTAACTATTGCCTCATTTATTCTAAACCATGGGGAAAAAAAAGACCTATCAAAGGATGCCCATTTAGAAAAGTAATGGCATCCTGGCAATGCTCTTTAACCTATTTTGAATAAGTTCTCTTTAACTTGTGGAACAGTTTAAGAGCAGTGGACGTACATTCTGGTTCTGATATTACGAGACAACAAATGTCCCATTAAAATTTCTCATCCACATTGGCTTTCCTTTTTTTTTTTTTTTCTATTTTTTGAGACAAAGTCTCACTCTGTAGCCCAGGCTGGAGTGTGGTGGTGTGATTTCAGCTCACTGCAACTTCTGCCTCCCAGGTTAAAGCAATTCTCGTGCCTCAGCCTCCTGAATAGCTGGGATTACCGGAGTGCACCACCACACTAGCTAATTTTTGTATTTTTAGCAAAGACAGGGTTTCACTAGTTCGTCAGGCTGGTCTCGAACTCCTGACCTCATGATCTGCCCGCCTCAGCCTCCCAAAGTGCTGGGGATTACAGGCGTGAGCCACTGTGCCTGGCCTGCCTTTCATTTTTTTACATATAAAAGATGTTATATTTTGCATATATGTTGGCTGCAAAATTCTCTACATATAAGTATAGCCAATGAGTGCACACAAAAGATG
>NW_012109864.1:26207-27813 GCF_000951045.1 Mandrillus leucophaeus
TTGAAGTCTTGCTTCAGTGTAGATGGCAGGCAGACTCAATCTCTGGGTTCTAGATAAAAAAGGGTTTTAGTGTCCTCAGTCAGTAGACTATTAAGACTTTCATATGCTTTGTCATAATGCATTAAAGCCTTGTTGAATTTAGTAATATTAGACTTCAGTAGCAGAAGATACATGAGGTTCTCTTAGGTGCATAGGCCTTTCAATTACTATTTTTAAATGTCCAACATATTTTTTCCACTCTGGATCTGATATGTCATCAATCTGCAATTACAAAAGCAATCCAGTCAATTTAGTTGGCTTTGCTCAATACTACTGTATCTATAATATCTTCTCTTTTTTTTTTTTTTTTTTTGAGACAGTCTTGTTCTGTCACCAGGCTGGCGTGCAGTGGCGGGATGTCGGCTCACTGAAACCTCTGCCTCCTGGGTTCCAGCAATTCTCCTGCCTCAGCCTCCCAAGTAGCTGGGACTAGAGGCATGCACCACCATGCCCGGCTAATTTTTTGTATTTTTTAGTAGAGACGGGGTTTCACCATGTTGGTCAGGCTGGTCTCGAACTCCCGACCTCAAGTGTTCCACCCACCTCGGCCTCCCAAAGTGCTGGGATTACAGCCGTGAGCCATCACGCCCAGACTATCTTGTTTAACAGTTTTAGAACTTGTCTAGAGAAATAAGTATCTTTATCATTGAAGATATTTTCAGAAATGTTCCATGAGAAAACAGGTATCCTAATATCCTTTAAGTTACTGTTATAACATCAACTCTCTTGAATGAGAAAACTTTTATACAGGAAAGCATGCATTAAAAATGGCAAAAAAAAAAAAAATGCATAAATGTTTAAATGGCTCATCAGGTAACAGAAATGTGGGATTATATGTTTGACAAAAAAAATTGGTATTAATCTGTTTTAGTAATTTAGAAGGGTCACCACACACAAACAGACACACACTTAATTTATATTTAATTTAGATTATTTTATCTCTTCAGTGGTGAGTAATGGAATGCAGAGCTGTTAATAATGGAAGCTTTAAGAAGTCAGGAATGAACAAGTGGCTGTTGGCTGTCTAGATTCTCCAAGAGTCCACATTTAACATTAAATCTGTCCTCTTAAATACCAGATGTGTTTCTCCAATTTAGGTGCATAGCACTGATGACTAAGGGGTTTTCATAGGTAATTTGACTTAGTCCACAGAGTTAATTCAAACGGCATGTCTAAAAAATTTCAGTAATGGCTGATTTAACATAATATGTGGCAGAATATTTTTCTAATATTTAATTAATCTTTGTTTTGCTTGGGTTAGCAGTTTTATAAGACTCAATCTCTTCATTAGGATTCTCACAATCCTTACCCAGTCCAAACAATAAAATCTTAAACTGATCAGAAATCTATACTTGACTTTACTCATATTTTCATAAACCTCCTTAAAGACACAATACTTTACAATTTCGCAAGCTTTTGGAGTTTTGAGAAACTACATTAGAATTAGACCATTAACTATGGAAATGACTTAAAATGGTTATAAAGAGGCTGGGCACGGTGGCTCATGCCTGTAATCCCAGTACTTTGGGAGGCCAAGGTGGGTAGATCACCCTAAGTCAGAAGTTCG
>NW_012109864.1:30088-40561 GCF_000951045.1 Mandrillus leucophaeus
AGAGACAATTTGTAAGCTAAAATTTGATTTAGAAAAGCCTGTCAAATATGTCAAAGAATTAAAATAGTTTCTTGATATGTGTAGGCTATTTATGATTTTCAACACTTACTAAAACTACTGTGCCTAAAACAATCTCTTACTTTGAATTCAAGTGGCTATAGACGGATCTGCTAAGAAGACATTTTATTCTGTTGCAATTTAGCAAAGTATTTGAGTACATCTTGAAGTTGTCTTTTGATTTTTAGAAAGGCAGTGCTGTTTTTCAAGATCCCAAAGTCAGAAGCAGCCCTGGGGCAAATCTCAGCAGCACATATGGAAATCACACACAGTGAATCCATCCCTCACCCTGAACAAATTGTTCTCATCCCAGTCTGCATGTTAAAAATTCCTTTGGGGCGGGGCGGGGGGGGTTGGGTTGTTTTTTAAAAAATCCCCTAAACACAGGTTGCCACACCCTAATTAAATCAGAATTGCTTGAGTTGAACCTGAACAACAGTGTGATTTTAATCTGTATAGGTGATGACAGAGTGCAGCCAAGCTTAAATGCCACCACTGTAAATTAACATTTTTTGGTGACCTAATTGTAAATTATTTCTCAAGTGAATGTAAAAATGTTTGCTGCTAAGTCATGGCCTTTTAGTCTAACCAGTATTACTAAACTATTCTTCTTCACTGAACCAATCTTGCTGTTGGTTTTGTGCCTTAATCAACCCAGTTCCATATATACTGAGTACTCACTGAGCAAGGCACTGTGCTAGGTGCCTTGGCATTGGCAATCATTGCTGTGAGGGAAATTTTTCTGGAAAAAACAAACAACAACCAAAAAAATGCATTCTCTTAAAATAAAAAACATACCATGAACCAGACTGAGGTAAAAATAAAAAGACCTACAGTTTCACTCAAGGGGTAGGGCTGTAATACTCCCCTTTGTTGGGGTCCGTGTGTTTCCTAAACAAAGGAATGAACACACAAGACAACACAGGACAAGACATACATGGCGGCCGCGCTGAACAGCACACTCTGCTTTATTTTATCCAGCCGTTTGTAGAATGTTGCCAAATCTTATGACACAGAGAGTGTCATAAGAGAACACAGCACACAGGTGAGACAGTGTTTCTCGAATGCACACCCAGGCAGCAGTAAAGATTGTCCTTCTCCCACATAAATACATCCCACTGTCGAGGTTCTGAATATCACACAAACAGGCTGTCAAAAGTTAGAGAATTGACTCTCATATGTGGATCTGGTCCACAAGTGGGTTGGTGACTCCCAGACCAAGATTCAGCACACATGTGAGGCTGTGACTGCACTGAAAGGACAAGTCTGCAGAATAAATTGTGGCTCGCTTGCAAAAATTCTGTCAACCATTGAGACTGTGACTCACACACTTAGATCCAACATCCAAGGCTGGCCACGGCAGCTCACGCCTGTAATTCCAGCACTTTGAAAGGGTGAGGTGGGCGGATCACTGGAGGTCAGGAGTTCAAGACCATCCTGGCCAATGTGGTGAAACCCCGTCTCTACTAAAGATACAAAAATTAGCCAGGTGTGGTGGCAGGCGCCTGTAATTCCAGCTACTCTGGGGGCTGAGGCAGGAGAATCTCTTGAACCTGGGAAGTGGAGGTTGTAGTGAGCTGAGATCACGCCATTGCACCCCAGCCTGGGGACAAGAGTAAGACTTCATCTCAAACAAACAAAAACAAACAAATAAATAAATAGATCCAACATCCAGGAGGTGTTGACTCTCATACCTAGAACCTGGGCACATATGGAATTTCTAACCTCATCGCTGGACTTTCCTGCAGGTGTGATTGTGTACATCTGCTAAGCACCTTAGTGATTTGAGTCTCCTGCCTTGACCCAGTCCACAGGTAAGATTGTGACATATCGCTTGACTCTGCACCTTGAAGATATGACTTTCTCTTCCAGCCTTGGTGCTGCCCACAGGATGGATTATGACATACAGCTAAGTCCTGCACTCAGGTTATGTGACTCTTCTCTTTTGCCTGTGTCCTGAATATTTCACATATTAGGACATGTTACTAGGCCGAACACCTATAAAATGAGAGGCTCCTCCCTGGGCCCTATCTACAGAGGGCCTTGTGACATATCTCTTCATCAATCTCACCTAGGAGATGTGACTCTCCATTTTTGCCTGCACTCTGCCCACAGGAAAAATTGAGAATCGTCACTAGGCCCAGGTAGCAGGTGATGTGTCTCTCCTACCTGGGCCTTGACCACAGAGAGCATTGTTACCTATTGCTGGGCTCAGCGCCCAGGAGATACAACTCTACTGTCAGTGTCCTGCTTTCAGGAGAAAGTCGTAACATATTCCTGGCTGAGTATTCAGTTGATGTGACCCTCCTGTGTGGTCCCTGCCCTAAGAAAAGATTGCGATGTATTCCTGGCCAAAAACCCAGGTGATGTGACTCTTGTCGCTCCATATTCACAGGTGAGATTTTAAAAGAATTTGGCCCAGCTCGTGTGGTGATGACGCTCATACCTCATACCTCACGGGTTCAGATGGAAGAATTCTTACCTGGCTATGAACTGGATTTAGAAATGAGCCATCATGCTGGGCGTGGTGGCTCTCATACCTCAAACCAGCCAGTAGGAGAGATGCTGTTTCTTATTGCTAGGCTTAAAATAATGAGTATAATGCTGGCTCTCCTTCTTTTACAAAGGTTATAGGGAATATGCACTTCTTACATACTATATAAATCTCTAACTGTACAGAGAGTGCCATTCTAGGCTTCAGAACACAGGTTAGATTGTGTTTCTCATATGCACACCCCAGCAACTATTAAAATTATCATCTTCACACATGGACAGAGCCCACTGGTGAGGTCTCAAATCTCACACACAAACACAGTCCATAGTTGAAATTGTGACTGTCATATGTGAACATCTGGCCAAAGTTGGAATTATGACTTTTTTCTTTCTTTTTTTTGGGATGGAGTTTCATTCTTGTTGCCCAGACTGGAGTGCAGTGGCATTATCTTGGCTCACTGCAACCTCTGTCTCCTGGGTTAAGGTGATTCTCCTGCCTCAGCCTCCCAAGTAGCTGGGATTACAGGTGCCCGCCACCATGCCCGGCCAATTTTTTGTATTTTTAGTAAAGATGGGATTTCATTATGTTGGCCAGGCTGGTCTCAAACTCCTGACCTCAGGTGACCCACCCGCCTCAGCCTCCCAAAGTGCTGGGATTACAGGCGTGAGCCACCGGGCCTGGCATGATGACTCATTTCTAAATCCAGTTCATAGGCAGGTGAATCCATGAGTATTTGGTCTGAATCCATAAATATTCTGTCTATCTAAGCCCAGGGATGAGAGTCAACATGTCCCCTAGCCAACTGGGGACACATTGACTGTCATCCCTGGGCTTAAGGCCACAGCAAACACAGTTCACAGGAGGTTTGTAGAATCTCTTACATGGATCCACTTTATTGGTGAGACCCAACATAGAAAATGTGGTGACTCTCATACCTGGAACTGGGACCTGTGCAGGACTGTTAATTCACCACTGGACCTTCCTACAGTGGTGTGATTGTGACATACGCCTCTAACCAGCACCCGAGTGACTTGACTTTTCTATCTGGTCACAGCCCAAAGGCAAGACTGTGATATATCACTGGAGTCGGTACCTAGGTGCTGTGACTCTCCTCTATTTTGGGGACCCCACACATTTTGGGTATTGTCAAATATTGCTGGATCCTGCAGCCATGTTATGTGACTCTGCCACTGTGCCCTATATTTTGTGCCATACTGTGGCAAAATATGTCACATTAGACATTGTTATATATTGCTGGGTCCAACACCCAGGTGATGTAACATTATTTTCCTAGGCCCTGCCAGGAGGCATATTTGTGACATAACTGAATGCCTATCACCATGGCGATGTGACTCTCTTCTCCTGCCTGGTCTCTGCTCACAGAGAAATTGTGAAATATCACTGGCCTAGCATCTAGGTGATATAAGTCTCCTCTTTTTCTGAGGCTACACATATTTGGGTATTGTGACATATTGCTAGGCTCAACACCTGAGGGATGGGAGTCTCTTACCTGGGCACTTCCTATGGGGGACATTGTGACATATCTCTGCACTCATCACCTAGGAGGTGTGACTCTCCTCTTCTGACTGCACCCTGCCTACAGGAAAAATTGTAGCTTATTGCTGTGGCCAGCAACCAGATGATGTGTTTCTCCTGCCTGGTTCTTTATTACAGGAAAGATTGTTGAAATATGACTGGACCCAGCATCCAGGTGATGTGATTTCTTCTGCCCTGTCACAAATACGGGAAAATTATAGCATATTATTATGACCAGCACTTAGCTGATATTACTCTGATCTTTCTCTTGTTTTTGTTTTTTTCTTTTTTGCCTGCAGAGGATATTATGACATATTGCCCGACCCTGCACAGACATTATGTGACTCTTCTGTCTGCGGTTTGCCCACTTGGGCCATTGTGAGATATTACTGGGTCCAACAACCAGGTGATGCAACTTTTATGCCTGTGCCCTGTCTACAGGGGGCATTTTGGAATGACTTTGCATCAATCACACAGGTGATGTGACTCTTCTGTCACCTGCTCTCTGCTCACAGGAAGGATAGTGACCTTTCACAGCACATAGCTGATGTGACTCTTCTTTTATTTCTTAGTTTTTCCTAAAAAACAGATTGTGGAATATCGCTGAACCTAGTACCAAAGGGATATTACTCTTTTTTTTTTTTCTTGGTCCTGCCCATGTAAGACATTGTGACATATTGCTGGGCCCTGCACCTAGATGATGTGAGTTTTCTGCCTGGATCCCACTTACTGAAAATATTTTGACATATCTCTGAGCCCATCAGCTATTTTATGTGACTCTTCTCTTTTATCTGGGCTTTGTCCAGAGGTTAAATTGTAATATATCTTTGGGCTTGGGTCATGCTAACAGAAGGGAGAGTGATTTATTGACAGAAGGTTCCAGCACACAGGAGATGTAATTCTTTCACTTGGTCCTTGTAATTCTATTGCTTGGTCCCTGCCCAAGTGGTCATTGTGACATATCTCTGCGCCGATTACCTAGATGAGAGATCTCCCCTTTTTTTTTTTTTTTTCCTGAATCTGTCCACAGGGGGAAATGTAACATATCACTTGGCCGAGCACCTTTGTGATGTGACTCTTCTCTCATGCCTAGGCCCTACCCGCTGGAGTGATTGTGCTATATAGGTGGGCCCAGCTTCTATGTTATCTGACTTCTATCTTTGTCTGGAGCCCTACAAACAGATAACATTATGAAATAACAGGCCAGGCGCGGTGGCTCACACCTGTAAGCCCAGCACTTTGGGAGGCAGAGGCGGGCAGATCATGACATCAGGGGATCAAGACCATCCTGGCTAACACAGTGAAAATCCAGCTGTACTAAAAATACGAAAAAATTAGCTGGGCATGGTGGGGGGCACCTGTAGTACCAGCTACTCAGGAGGATGAGGCAGGAGAATGGCGTGAACCCAGGAGGCAGAGCCTGAAGTGAGATGAGATCATGCCATTGCACTCCAGCTTGGGTGACAGTGTAAGACTTCGTCTCAAAAATAATAATAATGATAATAATAATAATGATGATAATAATAATAATAAAAGTCTTCTTTAAAAAGTAAAATAAAATAGCTCAGGGCCTTTAACCTTGGTGATGTGACTTTTCTGCCTGGACTCTCCTCTCAGAGGGTATTGTATCATGTTGCTGGAGGCAGCATTTAGGTGATGTGACCCTTTCTCTACTACTTGGACTTTGACCAAAAAGGGATTGTGATGTATCACTGGGCCCAGCACCTATGTGATGGGACTCTTTTCTCTCGTCTGGGTTCTGCATAGATTTTGTGTTGTGACATATAGCCGGGTCTGTCAGCCCAGTGATGCGAGTCTTCTATATAAGCCTTGACTGCAAGAGTATTATGACCTATCTTTTTATTCATCACGTAGGTGATGTGACTCTTCTTTAGCCTGCAGCCTGCCAAAAACAATTATGATGTATCACTGGACCCAGCACCCAGATGATGTAGCTTTCATCTTTTGCCTGAATCTTACATATTTTGCATATTGTTACGTATCACTTGGTCTGACATTAGGAAATGGGAGGCTCCTGCCTGGGCGCTGCCCACAGGAGGTCTTGTGACATATTTCGGCTTTTGTCACTCTCTCTTAGCCAGGCTTAGAAAAGCAAACATAATCCTGAATCTCCTCTATTTTCAAAGATCATAGAGAATCACCACTCTTTTTTTTTTTTTTTAAGATGCAGTCTCACACTGTCACCCAGGCTGGCATGCAGTGGCGTGATCTCAGCTTGCTGCAACCTGAACGCATT
Organism: Mandrillus leucophaeus; assembly: GCF_000951045.1. NCBI lineage: Eukaryota > Metazoa > Chordata > Mammalia > Primates > Cercopithecidae > Mandrillus > Mandrillus leucophaeus. The sequence continues at coordinate 36,433 of NW_012109864.1, forward strand.
CCACAGCAAAAACTGTGACTGTCACGTGTAATTATGTGACCACAGTTAAGTTAGTGACACATTTCTAAACCCAGCTCATAGGCAGGTGAGGACTCTTCTCTCTGGACTCAGCCAATTGGAGAGATGTTGATTCTAATACTGGGGCTTAGGTCCACAGGCACAATTATGAGCCCGTACTAGAGTTAAGGTCTCAGAACAAATTGTGACTATCATGCCTATTGTATAAAGCTCTCAGTTGGTACAGAGAGTTCTGTAACAGGTGACAGTGTACAGGTGACATTGTGACACTCTTATGCACACCCAGCCAACAGTAAAGATTGTCATCTTTCCACAGGAACACAGCTGTTGAAGTACTGAACATCACACCTGGACTTAGCCAAAAGTGGGAAAATTGACTCTCATACATGGATTTGGTTCAAATGTGGGTTGGTGACTCTCACACCAAGATTCAGCTTATCTGTGCAGCTTTGACTCCACTAAGGGGACACAGTCCCCAGCAACAATTGAGGCTCTCATTAATGTATCCAGTCAACCACTGAGACTGTGACTCGTGTGCTCAGGCTGAACATAACAAAAGGTGTTGACTCACCAGGCGTGGTGGCTCACACCTGTAATCCCAACACTTTGGGAGGCCGAGGTAGGCAGATCACAAGGTCAGGAGTTCGAGACCAGCCTGGCTAACATGGTGAAACCCCACCTCCACTAAAAATACAAAAATTAGCCGGGCATGGTGGTGCATGCCTGTAGTCCCAGCTCTTCAGGAGACTGAAGCAGGAGAATCACTTAAACCCTGGAGGTGGAGGTTGTAGTGAGCCAAGATCCCCCCACTGTACTCCAGCCTGGGTGATAGAGTGAGATCCCATCTCAAAAAAAAAAAAAATGTGTTGACTATAATACCTAGAAATGGGACATGTGTGGGATTATTAACTTTATCTCTACATTCTTCTGCAACTGTAATTGTGACATATACCTCTGCCCAGCACCTGATTTGACTCACCTGCCTGGTTTGCAGTCCACAGATCGGATTGTGACACATTGCTGAATCCACCACCTAGGTTGTGTTGTCTGTACCTCTGCCTCGGTATTGTCCATAGAGGGCATTGTGATATATTGCTATGTCCAACATCCAGGTGATGTAACTCTCCTTGCTGGGTCCTGCCTACAGGAAGCATTATGACCTACGTGTATACCCATCACGCAGGCAATGTGACTCTCTCTTTCTATGAGGTCCCTGTTCACAGAAAGGATTGCTACCTATCACTGGACCTGGCACCTAGCTGATGTGCCTTTTCTCTTCTACCTACGTTCTGCTCACAGTGTAGATTGTGACATACTGCTGGGCCAAACACCAAGGTGATGTTACATTTTGTCTTGGCCCTTTCCTCATCATGCATTGTGACATATTGTCTGGCTCAGAACCGAGGTGATATGAGCCTTCTTCCTGAACCCTGCCCACAGCAGACATAGTGACGTATCTTTGAACCCCTCAGCTGTGTGATGTGACTCTCTTACTTAGGGTTTGCCTATAGGAGAGATTGCGACATACCTCTGGGCCCAGCACCTAGATTATGTGACTTTTTTCTTGCCACTGCCATGCTCCCATAAAAGAGAGTCACTTATCCCTGGGAGCAGCACACAGGGAATGTGGTACTTCTGCCTGGTTCCTGTTCAAAGGGGTTATTGTTACACATCTCTGGGCCCATTACCTAGATGATGTGACTCCTCTTCTTCCTGGGACCTGTCCACAGTGGGGATTGTGATGTATCACTTGGCTTAGCACCTATGTGATGCGACTCTTTTCTCATGTTTTGGCCCTGCCCACTGGGTGGTTGTGATATGTAGCTGAGCCCAGCTGTCAGGTTATGTGATCTTTCTCTTCTTCCTGAGCCCTACCCACAGGGGGCATGGTGGCATGTCTCTGAGCCTCTCACCTAGATGATGTGACTTTTCTGCCAGAGGTCTTCCCTCAAAGGGACTGTGACATTTCTGGATCCAGAACTTAGGTGATATGACTCGCTTCTACTGTTTGGGCTCTGCACAAAATGTGACCCCTTTTTGTTTCTTTGTTTGTTTGTTTTTGTTTTGTTTTTTAGACAGAGTCTCACTCTGTTGTCCAGGGAGAGTGCAATGGCTCACTGAAACCTCCGCCTCCTGGGTTAAAGTGATTCTCCTGCCTCAGTCTCCTGAGTAGCTGGGACTACAGGTGCCTGCCACCATGCTTGGCTAATTTTTGTATTTTTAGTAGAGTTGGAGATTCGCCATGTTGGCCAGGGTGGTCTCGAACTCGTGAACTCAGGTGATCTGCCTACCTCAACCTCCCAAAGTCCTGGGATTACAGGGTTGAGCCACTGCACCTGGCCCCAAAATGGGACTTTTTTAATTTTTATTTTTTGAGACAGGGTCTGCCTCTGTCACCAGGCTAGAGTGTAGTGGCACCATCTCGGCTCACTGCAATCTCTGCCTCCTGGGTTCAAGCAATTCTCCTGTCTCAGCCTTCCAAGTAACTGGGATTACAGGTATGTGCCACCACGCTTGGCTAATTTTGTATTTTTACTAGAGATGGGGTTTCACCACGTTGGTCATGCTGGTCTCGAACTCCTGACCTAAGGTGATCCACCCACCTCGGCCTTCCAAAGTGTAGGGATTACAGGCATGAGCCACTGTGTGCAGCCTAATTTTTGTATTTTTAGTAGAGACGGTATTTCACCATATTGGCCAGGAAGGTCTCAGTCTCCTGACCTCGTGATCTGCCCGCCTCAGCCTCCCAAAGTGCTGGGATTACAAATGTGAGCCACCACGCCTGGCGTGACTTATTTTTGTTTTTGTTTTTTTTTGTGCCAGGTCTCTGCATACATTGTGTATTGTGACATATGGTTGGGTCCAACACCTAGGTACTATGAGTCTCCGGCATGGGCTCTGTTCAGAAAGGTGTTATGACATATTATTTTTTCATCACTTAAGTGTGGTGACTCTCCTTTTTTGACTAGAACCTGCCACAAAGAACAATTGTGAAATAACACTGGACCCAGCACCTAGGAGATGTGACTCTACTTTTTTCCTGTGTATTGGGTATTGTGATACATTGCTGGGCCCAACACCTAGGGGATGGGACGCTCCTTTCTTCACCCCACCCGCAGGGCTTTTGTGACAAATCTCTGTATCCATGACCTAAATATGTGACTCCTCTATTCTGCCTGTGCCCTGCTCACAGGGAAGATGGTGACATTTTGCTAAGTGCAGTGTATCTTGTGCTGACCTCCTATCTCATCCTGTAACTATGAATGCCTAACCTGGGGATGCAGCCCAGTAGGTCTCAGCCTAATTTTACCCAGCCACTTTTTGAGATGGAGTTACTCTGGTTTGAATGCCTCTGATACTAAGATCCATTATAAAATTATGAAAAAAATCTATTTGAATTATAGTGAATAAGAAGAGGAAGAATTAGGATGGGCTATTTTGAAAGATGTAGGAATAGTTATATTTGTGTTATTAGTTTTCTATTAACCTCCATTTGTAACTTATGAATAGACATCTTGTTTTAGTCTATCTAGTTTAAACAGACACACTTGATAATAAAAGGGGACCCTTCTGTGAAGGGAAAATAAATCTCGTGATGTGAATATTACTAAGCCACTGGAAAAGTCAATCTGAGAGCTATGTCAGGCAAACCTGCCTTCCATTTTATTTCTAAACAAGATAGTCACAAAGATTTTAAAAAGCTACATACCTTCTTCACAATTTGCCCACAAAGACATTTCTTACATGAACAAATGACAGAACTCAAAGTCATCCCTCTGAGACTTGCCTGAGACATATGAATATCTGATTGCCTCCTCTGCCCTATTGCTAATTTATTTCATATTTTTGAGATGGAGTCTCGCTCTGTCATCCAGGCTGGAGTGCAGTGGTGTGATCTCACCTCACTGCAACCTCCGCCTCTCAGGTTCAAGTGATTCTCCTGTCTCAGTCTCCGAGTAGCTGGGATTACAGGTGCCCACCACCATGCCCAGCTAATTTTTGTGTTTTTAGTGGAGACAAGGTTTCACCATGTTGGCCAGGCTGGTCTTGAACCCCGACCTCAAGTGATCCACCCACCTCAGCCTCCCAAAGTGCTGGGATTACAGACGTG
>NW_012109864.1:41307-48337 GCF_000951045.1 Mandrillus leucophaeus
TGGCACATGGGCAGATGTGTACCTGAGACTGCAGCAGTGAGCTCCTAGGGGATATGGGATGTTGCAAGCACCAGTTTCCAACTGGTCTAGGGAATCTAGACAGCCTGGACAATCTTCCTTGTGACTGTTTAAAGTTTTTGTTGTTGTTGTTGTTGTTTTGAGATGGCGTCTTGCTCTGTTGCCCAGGCTAGAGTGCAGTGGCAGGATCTTGGGTCACTACAACCTCTGCCTCCCAAGTTCAAGTGATCCTCCTGCCTCAAACCCCTAGTAGCTGGGATTATGGGCACGCACCACCATATCTGGCTAATTTTTGTATTTTTAGTAGAGATGGGATTTCGCAATGTTGGCCAAGCTGGTTTCGAGTGGCTCACACCTGTAATCCCAGCACTTTGGGAGGCCAAGGTGGGCAGATCACCTGAGGTCAGGAGTTCGAGACTCCTGACTAAATACCCCTTGGTCTGGGTAGACACTTTCACTGGATGGGTACAGGTCTTTCCCATAGGGTCTGAAAAAGGCCACTGCCATCATTTCTTCCCTTCTGTAAGACGTAATTCCTCAGTTTGGCCTTCCCGCCTCTATATAGTCCAATAATGGACCAGCCTTTATTAGTCAAATCACCCAAGCAGTTTTTCAGGCTCTGGGTATTCTGTGGAAACTTCATACCCCTTACTGTCCTCAATCTTCAGGAAAGGTAGAACAGACTAATGAGCTATTAAAAACACACCTCACCAAACTCAGCCTCCAACTTAAAAAGGTAAGTCTCTGTCAAGGATAGAGCCCAAAACTCACCACTAACCAAGCAAGTAATTACGCTGAACCCCCTTGGGCACTCTCTAATTGGATGTCCTGGGTCCTCCCAATTCTTTGTCCTTTAATACTTGTTTTTCTCCTTCTTTTACTTGGATCTTGTGTCTTCTGTTTAGTTTTTCAATTCATACAAAACCACATCCAGGCCATCACCAATCATTCTATATAACAAATCCTCCTCTAACAACCCCACAATATCACCCCTTACCATACGATCTTCCTTCAGCTTAATCTCTCCCACTCTAGGTTCCCACTCTGCCCCAATCCCACTCGAAGCAGCCTGAGAAACGTCACCCATTCTCTCTCCATACCACCCCCCAAAATTTTCGCTGCCCCAACACTTCAACACTATTTTGTTTTATTTTTCTTATTAATATAAGAAGACAGGAATGTCAGGCTTCTGAGCCCAAGCCTGCACGTATTCACCCAGATGACCTGAAGCAAGTCAAGAATCACAAAAGAAGTGAAAATGGCTGGTTCCTGTCATCAACTGATGACATTACCTTGTGAAATTCCTTTTCCTGGCTCACCCTGGCTCAAAAGCTCCCCCACTGAGCACCTTGTGACTCCCACCCCTGCCAACCAGAGAACAACCCCCTTTGACTGTAATTTTCCACGACCTACCCAAATCCTATAAAATGGCCCCGCTCCATCTCCCTTTGCTGACTCTTTTTTTGGATTCAGCCCACCTGCACCCAGGTGATTAAAAAGCTTTTTTGCTCACACAAAGCCTGTTTGGTGATCTCTTCACACGGACGCGTGTGACAGTAACCCTTCTGCCTAGGGTAATTGTGATATGTTCCTGTGCCCATCACCCAGATAATGTGACTCTTCTCTTTTTCTGAGACCTTCCTATGGTGGGGATTGTGACATATTGCTTGGCCCAGCACCTATGTGATGATTCTCCTTTCATAGCAGAGACCTGCCACCTTGAGTGGTTGTGACTCTGGGTCCAGTCCCTGGGTTATGTGACTCTTTTGATTATCCTCAGCTCTACCTACAAGGAGCACTGGGAAATATCTTTGGACCCCTCGATTAGGTGATGTGACTCCCCTTCCTGGTCTCTTTCCTCAGGAGGTGTTGTGGCATATTCCTGGACCAAGTACCTTGGTAATGTAACTCCTTTCTAGTGCTTGGACTCTACCCAAGGAGAGATTGTAATGTATCACTGAACCCAGCACCTAGGTTATTTATGTGACTTTCCTCTTTTGACTGAGTCTTGCGTACATTGTATATTGTGACAAATAACTGAGTCTAAAACCTAGGTGATGAGACTCTTCTGAATGGACCCTGCCTACAGGGGTATTATGACATATCTTTTTTTATACTGCCTAGGTGATGTGACTTTGTGTGTGTGTGTCCCGGCCCTGCCAATAGTGGGGATCATAACATATCACTAAACTTAGCACCAAGATGTTATGACTCTCCTTGTTTGCGTATATTTGGTAGTGTGACCTATGTCTGAGACAAACACCTAGGGCGTGAGAGCCTCCTGTCTGGGTCCTGCCCACAAGGAGCCTTTTGGCTTATCTCTGCATCCGTCAACTAGGAGATGTGACTCTTCTGTCTGGATTCTACAAAAACAAGTGATCGTGACATATTATCAAACCCAGCAACTGGACAATGTGATTTTTTTCTTCCCTGCTTGAACCCTGGATATGCTGTGTATTGTGACATATGGCTAGGTCAAACATCAAGATAATGTGACTCTCCTGAATGGTCTCTGCCCACAGGAGTATTATGATATATCTTTACATTTAACACCTTGGTTATGTGAGTCTTTTGATCTCCCCTCTTGAATTAGGGATTGTGACATATCACTGAACCTAGCACCTAGGTGATGTGACTTTGTTTTATTGTCTGGGTTCCGCATTTTTTAAGTACTGTGACATGTCCCTGGCCACAACATCTAAAGAATTGGGAGGTACCTGCTTGTACTCTGCCTATGGGGGGCATTGTGACATATCTCTGGGTCCATCAACTGCTTCATTTGACCCTCCTCTCCTACCCATGCTTTGTCAATAGGAGAGACTGTGACATAACTCTGGAACCAGAACCTTGGTGATGTGACTCTTCTCTCCTGCTGAAGCCATGCCCACACAAGGGAAAGTGACTTATCACTGGGCCCAGCACACAGGTGATATAATTATTCTGCCTGGTTTTTGTACCCAGGAGTCATTGTAATCTACCTCTGGGCCCGTCATTTAAATGATGTGACTATCCTTTTCTCCCTGAGCCCTATTCACAGAGAAAATAGTGACACATCTGTGGGTTCTCACCTAAATGATGTGAGTCTCTTGCCTGGGCTCACCTCTCAAGGGAAATGTGACATATTACTGGATCAGCCACCTAGGTGATGTGGCTCTGACAAAGGACAAATTGTGATGTACCTCTGTTTCCAGCACCTCAGAGATTTGGCTCTCCTGTTTTTATGAGCCCTGTATTAACTGTGTGTTGTGACATATGGCTTGGTCCAACACCTAGGTGATGTGACTCTCTACTTCTTCCTGAGCCATGCCAAAGAAGAGGACTGTGACATATCACTGGATCCAGCACCTAGATGATGTAAATCTTTCCTTTTGCTGAGCCATGCATGTTTTTGGTATCGTGACATGTCACTGGACCCAACGCCTACAGGATTGGATCAGAGGCTACTGAATAAGCCCTGCCCATAGGCGGCCTTTTGACATATGTCTGCATCTACCACGTAAGTGATGTGACTCTTTTTCTGCCGGCAGCCTGCACATAGAGAAGATTGTGACAAATCTCTGCACCCAGTAACCAGGTGATGTGTCTTTTCTGGCAGGTCTTTTCCCACAGGGAGCATTGTGAAATATCACTGGGCTCAGCCACCAGGTTATGTGACTCTTCTGCCTGTGCCCTGCTTCCAGGAAATATTGTGACATCCCTCATACAGCACACAGGTGACGTGACTCTTCTGTTCATTTTCTACCTACAAGTGAGATTGTGACAAATATCCTGGCCCAACTTATAGGTGCTATGATGATACCTGGAATCAGCCAATAGGGGAGATAGTGTCTGTTGTAGCGTAGCTTAGGAAACAAGACTCTGGGCCTCCTCTTTGTATGAATGTCATAATGAATTACCAATTTTTTTTTTTTTTTTTTGGTCACTTAAATTAACCCATTTATTATAGGCCAGTGATGTCTCAAAGAGTAGAAGAACGTCTACTGGTCTTTCAACTCCTTCAGTCTTCTGATGGCGGACTTTACCGTGACAGCGGAAGTGGTATTGTATGTCCAGGCACCGCCGGCCACTGTCTTCATGCAGGAACCACAGTGCCAGATCCCCACAGCTCGTCTCTTCATCTTGGTTTTGCCACAGAAAGAGCAAGTGTACTTGGCGTGCTGGCTGATTTCAATTTTCTTCACCATTTTCCGGAGGGAGGCCCCATAGCGCGTCCCGTATTTACTGACGATCCCGACTTTCTTGGTACGTTTGGCCATGTAGTCGCCTGAATTACCAATCTTTAGTGTGTTCTATAAGCTTTTTGGGTGGCACAAAGAGTGTCTTCACAGAGCTTAGCACACAGGTGAGATTGTTTCTAAACTGCACAAACTGCCAACTGTTAGGATTGTCATCCTCACACATGGCAAAAGTCAACTAGTGAGGTCTTGAGTCTTACAGGTGGACATGTTTCAAAGTTGAAATTGCTACTGTCATATATTAGCATTTGGCCACAGTTAAGGTGGTGACTCATTAATAAATCCAGTGCACAGGCAGGTGAAGACTCTCCAATCTAGACCCTGTTGACTAGAGAGTGAGGACTCTAATTTGAACCCTGCCAACTATGCTCACACCTGAACTTAGGGTCACAGGTATGACCATGGGTCTACAAAAGCAGAAAGGTCTCAGAGCAGACTGTGACTTTTATGCACACTCCATAAAGCCCTCAAGTGGTGCAGAAAGTGTCCCAACAGAGCCCAGCACACAGGTGAGATAGTGACACTCATATGCACACTCAGTCAACAGTAAAGATTGCCATTCTCTCTCATGAAACAGCCAATGATTGAGCTGCTGAATCTCAGACTCAAAGGCAGTCAAAAGTCAGAAAATTGACTCTCATATGTGGATCCCATTCACAGGCGGGAAGGTGAGTCTCAGATTCAACACAAGTCTGAGGCTGTGACTTCACTAAGGAGATACAGGTCACATGAGGAATGAAGGGTTTTATGGACAGATTATTCTACCCCTTAGATTGTGATTCCTTTACTTAGGCCCAACATACATGAGCTATTGAATTTTTTTTTTTTTTTTTTAAGATGGAACCTCACTCTTTTTGGTCAGGCTGGAGTGCAGTGGCATGATCTTGGCTCACTGCAACCTCCACCTCCTGGGTTCAAGCAATTCTCCTGCCTCAGCCTCCTGAGTAGAGTAGCTGGGATTACAGACACCTGCCACCACACCTGGTTAATTTTTATATTTTTAGTAGAGATGGGGTTTCACCATGTTGGCCACCTGAGGTCAAACCCTTGACCTCAGGTGATCTGTCTATCTTGGCCTCCCAAAGTGCTGGGATTACAGACATGAGCCACCATGCCTGGCCAGCTACTGAATCTTATACCTAGAACCTAGACATATATGGGATTGTTAATCACGTACTTGGACATTCCTGCATGTGTGATTGTGACATAGATTCTTCCCATCACCTGAGTGATTTAACTCTACTCCCTGGGCCCAGCCCACAGCTGAAATTATAAAATTTCACTGAAACAGCAATTAGGTGATGCAGCTGCATGCTCCTGCTTTAGCATTGCCAAAAGGGAGCACTGTGACATATTGCTTGGCCTTGCATCCAGGTGACGTGAGCCTCTTCTGCCTTCATGCTGCCTACACGGGGCATCGTCACATATCACTTGGCACCACATTCAGGTTATGTGACTCCCCTGCCTGTGCCCTGCCCATATGGGCCATTTTGACCTGTTGCGGAGTCCAATACCCAGGTGATGTAACTGTCTTGTCTGGCCCTGCCTACAAGGTTTTTTGTGACATATCTATGCACCAATCAACTTTGTGTTTTGATAATCCTCTTCTACCAATTTCTGCTCAAAAGGATTTTGACAAATAATTGGGACTAGCACCTAGCTGACATTACTCTAATCTTCTTTCAAGGTTCAGTTTGCAGGGGATATTGTGACATGTCGCTGGGCTGACAGACAGGTGATATTCTTCTGCCTTGGCTCTTCCAAAATAAAGTATTTTTACATAGTGTTGTGCCCAGGACCACAGTGACTGAGTCTCCTGCCCAGATCCTGCCCACAGACAGATTGTAACATATCTCTAGACCCATCAACTATTTGATGTGAGTCTCTTTTTTTACCTTGTCTTTTCCCACAAAACATATTGTGATATATCTCTGGGCCCAGCACCTAGGCGATATGACTACTTCTGCCTGGATCATGCCCATAGAAGAGAGAGTAACTTAATACCGGGCCTACCACAAACATGCTGAGATAATTCTGCCTGTTACTTGCCCACAGGATGCATATGGCATATTTCTGGGCCCATCACCTAGATGACGGGACTCTCCTCTTCTTTCTGGGACCGGTACACAGTGGGAATTGTGATGCATCGTTTAGCTCAGCAGCTGTAAGATGTGACTCTCTTCTCATGAGAAGCCTCCCACTTGGGTAATTGCAACATATAATCTAGCCTAGTTTTAGGTTACCTGACTCTTCTCTTATTCCTGAGCCTTATATAGAATCAGCAACATCTCTGGGCTTCCCACCTAGGTGAGAGAATATTATAACATACAGCTACACCCAACACCTGGGTAATAAGACTCTTCTGTCTCTTGGGCTCTGTCCAAGGAGAAATTGGGATGTATTTCTAGGGTCGGTACCTAAGCTATGTGACTCTTCTCTCCTGCCTGGGCCCTGCATACATTGCTGTCTCTTATACACATCTCTTCTCTCCTGCCTGGGCCCTGCATACATTGTGTATTTTGACATGTCACGGGCTCCACCACCTAGGAAATTGGTGATTTCTACCTGTGGCCTGCCCACAGGAGGCCTTATGATGTATCTCTGCATCATGACCTAAGAGACATGACTCTTGTTTTTAGCCTCCATTTTTCCATCAGGGAAAATTGTGACATATCACTGGGCCAAGCAAGAAGGTGATGAGTTTGTTTTGCCTGCACCTTGCCCACAGAAAACAGTGGAACATATCCCTTGGCCTAGCACTAAGGTGATGCTTCTTT
>NW_012109864.1:48387-52225 GCF_000951045.1 Mandrillus leucophaeus
GTTGGAATTTTGACTGTCATGTGTAGATCCAGCCACAGGTGTGATGTTGACCTATTTATGGAGTTAGCTCACAGGCGCAGTGATGACTCTCGTACCTCGAGCCAGCCAATAAAAGAGATGTTGACTCTTACAGCTAGGCTTAAGGAAACTAATAGGGTCCTGGGTCTCCCACCTGTATGAAAGTCACAGAAGATTATGACCCTCATGCATACTGTATAAAGCCCCCTGGTGTACAGAGATTCATTACAGGGCCCAGCACACAGGTGAGATTGTGACTTTGTTATGCAGACACTGCTGACTGTACCATCACCCTAACTTATAAACGGAGCCCGCTGGTGAGGTCCTAAATTTCACGCCTGACACAGTTCACAGCTGGGATTGTGACTGTGATATTGAAATCTGATCACAGGTGAGATGGTGACTCATTTCTGGATCCAGCTTAGAAAACGGTGATGGCTCTTCCACCTGGACTCAGCCAAATGGAGAGATGTTGAGTCTGTTAACTAGGCTTAGAGCAGCACATAAGGTTCTGGGTCTCCTGCTTGCATAAAGGTAGCAGAGGATTATGACACTATGCATATTGTACAAAGTCCCCCATTGGTCCTGAGAGGGTCATAACAGGGTCTAGCACACAGGTGAGACTGTGACTCTGGTTTGCACACAGGCAGAGTAAGGATTGTCAACATCCTACATGGACACAGTCCACTGTTGAGATTCTGAATCTCACAACCAGAGCAGTCAAAAGCGGGAATTGTGACTCTCATAGGTGGATGTGGTCCACAGGTGAGATGATGACCTCAGACCAGGAGGCAGCACACCTGGAGGCTGGGACTCCTCTACTGAGACGCAGTCTGCAGGTGTGTCATGCACAAATCCTGTCCACCCTTGAGATTGTGACTCATTGACTGAGACCCAGTTCACAGGAGGAGTTCACTCTGATACATAGAGCCGGAACATGTGTGGGATTGTAAATCTTATCACGTAACATTTCTGCAGGTGTGATTGTGATATATAGCTTCGCCCAGTACCTGAGTAATTTAACTCTCTTGCCTGAGCCTGGCATACAGTTAGGATCTTAACATATACTTGGGCCAAGCACCTAGGTAGTGTGGCATTTTTGGGGGGCCCTGTCCTCAGGGATAGCTGTTCCTTATGACTAAGTTCAGAACCTAGTGATGTGACATTTCTCTACTGTCTTGGCCCTACCCACAAAACAAAATTGTATCACTGGGCCCAGCACCTAGGTAATGTGCCTCTACTCTTTTTCATGGGCCCTGTTCACAGTGGGCCTTGTGACATATACATGAGCCCTGCTAAAAGCATGATGACGACTCTCATACATCAACCCAGCCAAAAAAAGTGATTTTTTACTCACATAGTAAGGCATAGGGCAACACATAAGGTTTTGTGTCTCTTACTTGTACAAAAGTCACAGAACATGATAAGCCCACCCATATCTCATATAGTCCTAAGATAGTACAGAGAGTGCTGATACAAGGCTCACCTGAAGGTGAGATTGTGACTTCCTGTACACATCTAGCTGACCATTAGAATCATCATATTCAAACATGGAGAGAGCCTACTGGTGACCTAAATTTTACATGCAGATGCAGTCTGCAGTTAGAGTTGTAACTGTCATATAGGCGTTTGGCCACAGGTAGGATGGTGATTCATTATTGGACCCAGCTCACAGGCATGATGATGAATCTTGTATCTGGAATCAGCAAAAAGAAGAGATCTTCATTCACATAGCTAGGGTCCTGGTTCCCCTACCTGTACAAGGGTCACAGAGGATTACTACACATGCTTACAATACAAAGCCCTTGGAGGATACAGAGAGTGTCATAGCAGGACCCAGCACACAGGTGAGATTGTGGCTCTCTTAAACACACCCAGCCAGCAGTTAGGTTTGTCACCCTCAAACATGAACAGAGCCAACTGGTGAGGTCTGGAATTTAAAGTGGAAACACCGTCCACAATTGGAATTACGAATGTCATATGTGGATCTGGCCACAAGTTTTTGGACACATTTTTGAACCCAGCTCACAGTCACAGGGATGACTCTCATACCTGGACCCAGCCAACAGGAGAAATGTTGACTCTCAGGCTTAGGGCAATGGGTAAGATCGTGGGCTTCTATCAGCACTAAGGTCTTACAGGAAATTTCAATTCTTATGCATACTGCATAAAGCCCTGCGGTGGTGTGGATTGTGTCATAACAGGGCTCAGCACAAGTGGGATTGAGAGCCTTGTATGCACACGCAGCCAAGAGTAAGAATTGTCACCCTCTCACATGGACACAGCCCACTGTTGAGGCTCTGAATCTCACATTCAGGGGTATTCAAAAGTTGGAATTGTGATTCTCATAAGTGAATTGGATTCACAGGTAGGATGGTGACAGGTAGGATACAGTTGGGATTGTATCCTCAGACCAAAATGTATCACACCTATGAGGCAGTGCCTGCGCCACTGAAACACTGTCCAGAGTTGAGGTTGGCTTTCTTAGGCACTGATCCAGTCCATGGTTAAAAATGCGATTCACATTGTTGAACACAACTCACAGGAGTACTTGACTCTCATACCTGAAGCTGGGACAAGTGCGAGATTGTCAATCTTATGTGTGGACCTTCCCGTGGGGTGATTGTTACATATATCTTTGCCAGAGAACTGATGAGTTTCGCTCTCCTGCAGAAGCCCATTCTATAGTTGAGATTTTGACATCTATCTTGGCCAAGTACCTAGAGTATGTGATGCTCCTGCCTGGGCTCTGTGCTCAGGGGGGATTGTGATGTATCTCGGGCCATATATGTAGGTTATGTGCCTCTCCAATCCTGCCTAGGCTGTTCCCACAAAAGGCATTGTGACCTACCTGAACCCATCACCTATGTGATTTGACTCTTTTTTTTCCTCTGGGCCTTCCCCTTAGTGGGAATTGTGACATATCACGGGGTCCATCATTTCAGTGATATGTTTTTTGTGCTCTGCTTTGACCCTGCCTACAGGAGGATTGTGACATAAAAACTAGGCCCAGCATGTGGGTGATGTGACTCTCATTAGGAAATGAGAGTCCTAATGTGTTCTGCCAACAGAATAGATTGTGACATATAACTGGGTCAACCACCCAGGTGATGTGACTCCTGCCTACAGTAGCCATTTGTGATACATCTTCTTCCTGGGTCCTGTTTATGAGTAGAATTGTGACATATCTTTGGCCAAGCACCAAAGTGATGTGACTCTCTGATTTCTGTTCACAGAAGGTATTGTGGCATATATCTAGGCCAAGTTTAGAGGTGTGTGTAATGATAGCCCTCATACATGGACCCAGTCAATAGGGGAGATTTGGCTTCTGTTTTCTAGGCTTAGGGCAATGGGTAAGTTCTGGGTGAAGAAGCATGAGGTTCAGGGTGAAGAAATGTCACATAAGATTATGACACTCAAGCATATTCTCTAAAGCCCTTGTGTGGCATTTAGAGTTAGTTACAGGATCCAGTATCCACAAGAAATTATTACTCTCACAGGCAAACCCAGCTGACAATAGGATTGTCACCCTCACACATGGACAGAGCCCACTGGTGAGGGCTTAAATCTCACAAGCATAGTCCACAATTGGATTTGTGACTTTCATTTGTGTGCTGGGACAGTTGAAATGGTGACTTCTTTTTGATATGGAGGCAGCTTACAAGCACTGTGATGACTGTCATAAATATATCTGACCAATAAGAGAGATGTTGACACATACCTGGCAAAAGAACAATGGGTATGATCATTGGTTCACACCAGCATGAAGATCTCAAAGCAGACTGTGACTATTACTCATATCATATAAAGCCCTTGGTTG
>NW_012109864.1:52734-54211 GCF_000951045.1 Mandrillus leucophaeus
GAGATCTGTTGACTCTCGTAGGTAGCCTTAAAGCAATGGGCAAGGTTCTGGGCTTTCTACTTGTATGAAGGTCACAGAGGATTACAAAACTCACGCATATTGTACGACTCCTTGGGTGGTACACAGAGTGTCATAACAGACCCCAGCACAAAGTTAAAATTGTGATTCTTACAGGCATACCCAGCCAACAGTGAGGATTGTCCCTCTCACACATGAACAGAGACCACTGGCGAGGTCCTGCATATGGCACATGGATGCGGTCCTCGGTTGAAATTGTGTTGTTCAGACTCGTCCATCACTGGGTGCTGGGGTCATGGTATATGCATTTTGTAAACATTTATAAAGGTGTTATTTTATAATATATGTGTTTTTATGTGTGTAAAATTAAAAACATAATTTTTGATTTTTCTATGTATCTCTTATATTTCTTCCACAGTCAATTTTTGTCACATACTTTTCTGGAAAATAGATAATTTCATCTGACTTTACAAATTTGATATCAAGACATTTAAAAAATATATTATGTTTTTGAATCTTGAATGTATCTCTAAATATCCTCTTTTGTCTTTTGTAAAATTTTTATTCCCCTTGAAATAGTTTATCTACTTTATTATTACATTCAAAGAACAGCACTAATTTTACTCACATGTTATTATCCCTCAGTAACAAATGAGTCAGAGAAGTTGAGAAACTTGCCCAAGGTTACACAGGTCTTCTGAGCCCGTTCTTCTAACTATTGAACACACGGTGTCATCCAGGAAGCACACATGCAATACTATTTCTACAGGTCCATAGAATCACATATACACACGCACATTTGTGTAAAGATAAAATGAACTTATACAGTGTTTACCTGCAGAAAAGGAACTGGTTGAAGGTCTAGAAGGTCACATAGAAGAAGCCTTCTCTGTTTTGATTGTTTTGTTGTTTTTACAGAGATAAGGTCTTGCTATATTTTCTAGGCTGATCTCAGTCTCTTTGGCTCAAGCAATCCTCCTGCTTCAGACTCCCAAAGTGCTCTCTGTCATATTTTTATAAGACTTATTGGGTCAAGTGTGCTGACTCATGCCTGTAATAGCAACATTTTGGGAGGCCAACGGGAAAAGATTGTTTGAGTTCAGGAGTTTAAGACAAGACTGGGCAACATAATGAGACCTCATCTCAACTAAAAATAGAAAAAAATAGCTGGGCACGGTGACTCACGCCTGTAATCTCATCACTTTGGGAGGCTTTTTCTTCAATGATTAAAAACAAATCTTGCTGTCTGGCAGCCAGGCACAGCCAGGTAAGGTGAGGGCAGGAGGCAGAATCTTGCAATCCATGGGTTGCGTTGGCTTTTTCACTTTTTTCCCCCCAACTACACAGAAAATTTCTTCAGTGTTTGATCTTATGCATCTTTGAATCCAAACATCTCATTCTTTGCCTTATACATATTAAAAATGTATTCACAGTTCATAAAATGTAATATATCAAAAAA
>NW_012109864.1:54261-54563 GCF_000951045.1 Mandrillus leucophaeus
CTAGGCTGATCTCAGTCTCTTTGGCTCAAGCAATCCTCCTGCTTCAGACTCCCAAAGTGCTCTCTGTCATATTTTTATAAGACTTATTGGGTCAAATGTGCTGACTCATGCCTGTAATAGCAACATTTTGGGAGGCCAAGGGGAAAAGATTGTTTGAGTTCAGGAGTTTAAGACAAGACTGGGCAACATAATGAGACCTCATCTCAACTAAAAATAGAAAAAAATTGCTGGGCACGGTGACTCACGCCTGTAATCTCATCACTTTGGGAGGCTTTTTCTTCAATGATTAAAAACAAATCTTG
>NW_012109864.1:58978-60836 GCF_000951045.1 Mandrillus leucophaeus
AATTACAAATAAAGTGACTCTTTCTTTGTATAAAATGAATAAAACCATCAATAAGTTCATCTCAAGAGTACAGGATAAGTTGAACATTGTATAATCTATAGGTCTACATAAAATAGGCACAGAATAAGAGCTTGGTAATGTAATTAGAAATAAAATAATATTTTATTTTCTAAATATACAAGGTATTTGAAATAAAGTACAGCAAACGTACATAATAAACTACTGAAAACTTGTCTTTTAATGTCATAAACATAATAATTATGCTGGTGTTCAAGATTTTTATTAAACATTGCATCCATGGTTTCAGCCAACAGGTTAAAATGAGAAATCATTATACAATTATACTGGCAAAGCAGAACTAGTCAATAAACTAATAGCTAAACTATTGGTTCTACCTAGGTAGATGGGATCCTTACAAAGCAACTAACACAAAAATTGTTCACATATAGCAAGGATTTGAAACTTCTAGGACCTCATGCCTGTAATCCTAGCATTTTGGGAAGCCGAGGCAGCAGATCACGAGGTGGGGAGTTCGAGAACAGCCTGGCCAATATGGTGAGACCCTGTCTCTACTAATAATACAAAAATTAGCCGGGCATGGTGCCTTGGGAGGCTGAAGCAGAAGAATCGCTTGAACCTGGGAGGCAGAGGTTGAAGTAAGCCGAGATCACTCCACTGCATTCCAGCATGAGTGACAGAGCAAGACTCTGTCTCAAAAACAGCAAAACAAAACAAAACAAAACAAAACTTCTAGGAGAACATGAAGAATAATATTGTTATATTGTGGGAAAAAAACTTCTTAGACATCGCACAATATAAAAATTAGGCATGGTCTGGGAGTGGTGGCTTGTACCTGTAATCCTAGCATTCTTTGAGGCCCAGACAGGCAGATTACTTCAAGTCGGGAGTTCCAGACTAGCCTGACCAACATGGTAAAACCCCGTCTCAATTAAAAACACAAAAATCAGCAGGGTGTGCTGTGCATGTCTGTTGTCCAGCTATTCAGGAGGCGGAGGCATGAAGAGCGCTTGAACCCAGGAGGCAAAGATTGCAGTGAGCTGAGGTTGCACCATTGCACTCCGCCCTGGGTGATAGAATGAGACTTTATCTAAAAAAAAAAAAAAGCATTAAAATATTTATGAATTAGACTATACCAATTTTAAGAATTTTTAATTATCAAAAACATAAAACATGTTTTAATAAAGATGGTGAAAAGGCAAACCATAACTGGGGGAAAATAGCTTAAAAACACATAGTACAAAAAATTAGTATTTAGAAAATATATATTACAGAATATGTATGAATAAACAATGAATGGAAAACATTAAAAGTAGGACAGATGGCAAGTCTTAAAGCACAAACTTATGAAAAATGCTAACTTCGTTAGTAACTATGAAATAAAACTATAAATAATATGTCTTTCTAATTAACCATTTTGTCAAAAAATTATGTCTAGCAATTCTAAGAGTTGGTAAAAGATAGGCAGTAGTAATAAGTGTAGACACATCAAATGAAAAATGGCAATCGAGAATGTCACTTTCAATGCTTTAGTATTTGGACTTTTGGTTTAAAAAATGTAGTAAAATAGAGCTTTTGGTAAGCTTTCTGTAGCTTAACATTATCATAATTAGGAAAAAACAACTTTAAAAATGTAAATAAACAAAAAGCCTACACCTCCCCACGCCCCCAAAAAAACTAAGATCCAGCAGTGCATACATATTGATCCTTGTTTTGGGAGAGTATGAAACAGACCATTGTGTGAACTTTATACAGTTATTTTGCCACACTGGCATACTAATAAAAACTATCTTTAATTTGAATGAACATGTCCACATCTTATAAATACTGCTTTGTACTA
>NW_012109864.1:61130-62049 GCF_000951045.1 Mandrillus leucophaeus
GAAAATGAAGTTGACATTTGTATGGCTTATGAAGTTTTTGATAGTCTTGCATTAGTTGAATTGCTCAAAGTAAGTATATTTTAAACTAAGAAGAGTAAACTGTATGTATTTGTTTTACATATTAAAGGCTCAAAGTAACAAATAATTTAGTTGTTTATGATTTGAAAAGTTCAAAGTTTGATTATCTGTACATACACAGAATAGTGTATTGTGCTAAAACATTTGTTTTTTAAAGTGGCAACCATAGTTCCTGCCTGTCTGGATATATTTTGGACTTTTGTATGTTAACTACAACATAAAAAAAAAACTTTATTATGTTTTAGAAAATCTAAGATTGGTATACACAAACAAACTTTACAAATTACTGTAGGGTTCAGCAAACTGTGTTTACAATGTGACTGTGATACCTCTACATTTTGATGTGTAAATCTTTCTTGAGAAAAAATTGTTTTTTATAAAAAAGTCTGCAACTTCAGGCTTAAGTTATAAAATGACAAAACAGTAAAGAAATGGGTGGTTTGCATACTATATGAATACTGGCATTCAATTAAAATACCAAATATTTTAATGAAAACTTTTTAGACAATAGATTTAAATAATTTCTTGATATTTTACTACAGCAATAAATATTCACAGATATTTTATAAATCACCTCTATTAGTACTAGGTTTTACTTAATAGTAGTATATATATAAGATCAAAGATCTGTTAAAAATAGATATATTTATCAATAATTTGGTGTTTCTAAATACTCAGAAGTCTTGTTTTAATCAGATTAGCTCTGGGGATATTTACTAATTTCATTTTATATACAGTGTGTTCAGAGTGTTCTAGTTTAACCTAATATTGATTAATGATGGGTAAACAAATCTTCCCTTGCTAATCCCATAGGTTTATTAAATTTGTTGAAGATATTTTT
>NW_012109864.1:62099-62647 GCF_000951045.1 Mandrillus leucophaeus
AGAGCTGGTAGTTTGGAATAAACCAAGACAAGTACTATTGAGGAAGGATGAGTAGTCAAGAAAGTGACTATGTCTTTGGGATGCAGCAAACATGGCCATTTTACAGTGGCTGCATATTGCCAACACAATAAGCTCCAGTATTTGCATTGTATTCCAGCTTATTCAAGCAGAGTTCTCTCCAATAGAGAAACTCACCTGTAAAGAGCATGAACATTTTGATTTTACCTTTCCTCCAACTGACCTTTTACTCGTTATAATAGTAAAAACACACTGTGGGTGGAGATTTAAGATGCTAGTGAGATGTGAAACATGAACAAGCATGTACAGCTACTGTGTCTGTGTATCAAGAGGGCCACCCAGGACATGCTTACTACTAACACCACTCTCCACCTCTTTATAATAAGAGTCCCATAAGTAAAGTCCCTAGTTCCAGTCTTTGCTTTCTCATTCTGTAAGCAACAGGCCCTGAATCCCTTCTCTCTCAAGGTGTACTGGGTATTCTGCACCTAACTTTAAAAATAGTCCTACTCCTTTGCAATAAATTACTC
>NW_012109864.1:65072-66262 GCF_000951045.1 Mandrillus leucophaeus
AGACAGGAGGCCTGGCTTTCTATAGGAAACATTAATTTCAACACTATCCAACAAATAGATCTTTCTTTGCTCTGTGAGAAAACCCAGATCTTTGTAAGCATCGTAAAATTAAATCTGCCCTCTTGGCAGCCATATCAGACAAGCCTACAAAATATAATTCCCAAAAGTTGAGGTGCAAACCCTTGGGGAACCCTCAAATGCAACTTCTGGGTGCCCTACCAGCCTCCCATATTTTGGACCCTCAATACCCGTATATCATCAGCTCCTCTGGTAATGCCACTCAAGAAACCCACAACATCACTGTTTCCCCTACAGAAAATGCCCAATAGACATGGTGTTACTAGGATTCAAGTTTCCTTCTCATTGCAGGACCTTAAAAAAATAAAATAAGCCCAGGCAAGTTCTGCGATAACCCCGATACATATATAGAGTCTTTCCAAAATTTAACCCAAGTGTTTAATGTTACGTGGAGAGATGCTATGCTGCTTTTAAGCCAAACCCTAACTGTTAAGAAACAGGCAGGCTTACGGGCAGCAAAAAAAACTGAAAAACAAACAGTAGTTTTCCTATAGCCAGTCAGAAAAGAAACTCAGTCGAAAGGAGAAAATAAAGTGACAGAATCCCCATTTGCAATAAGAATAAAAACAAAGCCCCTTAAATATCCTAACTGGATCCCTTGTGATCCTATAGAGAAGTGGAAAATAAAAGACTGTCTGATGTGCATATTAGAAAGCTTGCAAAGAACCATAATCAAGCATGTTAATTACTCTAACCTGTCCTTGTTAAATCAGAAACCAGATAAAAATCCCAAGGACATTTTGAAAAGACTGAGAAAAACTTTAGGAAAACACACCTCCCTGTGTTCTAATTCAATAAAAAAGGTTTATTACTTAGGCAGACTCTAATATCAGAAGGAAGTTGCTAAAACAGGCCCTGTTCAAACATCTTTCTAGGTTTTATTATCCTTAAGTTGAAACTTTGCAGTATTTAAATAACACTGTTCTCTGTGCCCCAACTGAGGAGGTCTCAGGAAGGCACTAAGGTTTTCCTCAATTTTTTAGCTGAAAGGGAATATAGGCTCTCAAAATTTAAAGCTCAGCTCTGTCAAAATGCAGTAAAGTAGATAGGTGTAGTCAGAAGGTACCAGAACACCAGGTAAGGAAAGAATTAAACTCACACCAGGTAAGGAA
>NW_012109864.1:67594-68736 GCF_000951045.1 Mandrillus leucophaeus
AATAAAAGATTGTCTTAAATTAAATAAAGTGAAATTTTTAAGCAAATTTTAAAAATACCATATAAATTAATTTTGTGAAAGAAAACTCTGTGTAAACATATTAGCTAAATTCAAAGGAATATCATATGATTTTTCTTTAAGGGTTTAAATGAAAGCACAACAAGGTTTTCTTAAGATGCTAATCTGCTCTATATCAAAAATTCTAGAAGATTATAAAAGATTTGTAAAAATCAGAAATCCATTCCAAGATGGCCGAATAGGAAAAACTCTGGTCTGCAGCTCCCAGCGTGATTGAGGCAGAAGACGGGTGATTTCTGCATTTCCAACTGAGGTACCTGGCTGATCTAATTGGGACTTGTTGGACAGTGGGAGCAGCCCATGGAGGGCAAGCCAAAGCAGGGCATGGTGTTTCTTCACCCAGGAAGCACAAGGGGTTGGGGAATTTCCCTTTCCTAGCCAGGGGAAACCGGGACAGACTGTACTTGGAAAAACAGGACACTCCTGCCCAAATACTGTGCTTTTCTCAAGGTCTTAGCAACCAGCAGACAATGAGGTTCTCTCCCATGCCTGGCTCGGTGGGTCCCATGCCCACAAAGCCTTGCCCACTGCTAGCACAGGAGTCTGAGATCAAACGACAAGCTGGCAGCCTGGTTGGGGGAGGTGTGTCCACCATTGCTGAGGCTTGAGTAGCTAAAGAAAGTGGCTGGGAAGCTCGAACCAGGCAGAGCCCACTGTAGCTCAGCAAGACCTACTGCCTCTATAGACTTCACATTTGTGGGCAGGGCATAGATAAACAAAAGGCAGCAGACAGCTTCTGCAGACTTAAACATGCCTGCCTGATAGCTATGAAGAGAGCAGTGCTTCTCCAAGGATGGCATTTGAGCTCTGAGAATGGACAGACTGCCTCCTCAAGTTGATCCCTGATACCCTTGTAGCCTAACTGGGAGACACTTCCCAGTAGCGGCTGACAGACATCTCATATAGGTGGGTGCTCCTCTGGGATGAAGCTTCCAGAGGAAGGATCGAGCAGCACTATTTGCTGTTCTGCCATAATTGCCATTCTGCAGCTTCCACTGGTGATACCCAGGCAAATAGGGTCTGGAGTGGATCTCCAGCAAATTCCAACAGACCTGCAACTGAAG
>NW_012109864.1:69555-71520 GCF_000951045.1 Mandrillus leucophaeus
ATTTTGTCACCACCAGGCCTGCCTTACAAGAGCTCCTGAAGGAAGCACTAAACATGGAAAGGAACAACTGCTACCAGCCACTGCAAAAACATGCCGAATTGTAAAGACCATCGATGCTAGGAAGAAACTGCATCAAGTAACAAGCAAAATAAGCAGCTAACATCATAATGACAGCATCAAATTCACACATAACAATATTAACCTTAAATGGAAATAGGCTAAATGCTCCAATTAAAAGACACAGACTGGCAAATTGGATAAAGAGTCAAGACCCATCAGTGTGCTGTATTCAGGAGATCCATCTCACCTGCAGAGACACACATAGGCTCAAAATAAAGGGATGGAGGAAGATCTACCAAGCAAATGGAAAACAAAAAAAGGCAGAGGTTGGCAATCCTAGTCTCTGATAAAACAGACTTTAAACCAACAAAGATCAAAAGAGACAAAGAAGGCCATTACATAATGGTAAAGGGATCAGTTTAACAACAAGAGCTAACTATCCTAAATATATATGCACCCAATACAGGAGCACCCAGATTCATAAAGCAAGTTCTTAGAGACCTACAAAGAGACTTAGACTCCCACACAATAATAATGGGAGACTTTAACATCCCACTGTCAACATTAGACAGATTAACGAGACAGAAAGTTAACAAGGATATCCAGGAATTGAACTCAGCTCTGCACCAAGCAGACCTAATAGACACCTACAGAACTCTCCACCCCAAATCAACAGAATATATATTCTTCTCAGCACCACATTGCACTTATTCCAAAACTGACCACATAGTCGGAAGTAAAGCACTCCTCAGCAAATGTAAAACAACAGAAATTATAACAAACTGTCTCTCAGACCACAGTGCAATCAAACTAGAGCCAAATTATGAGTGAACTCCCATTCACAATTGCTTCAAAGAGAATAAAATACCTAGGAATCCAACTTACAAGGGATGTAAAGGACCTCTTCAAGGAGAACTACAAACCACTGCTCAACAAAACAAAAGAGGACACAAACAAATGGAAGAACATTCCATGCTCATGGATAGGAAGAATCAATATTGTGAAAATGGCCATACTGCCCAAGGTAATTTATAGATTCAGTGCCATCCCCATGAAGCTACCAATGACTTTCTTCACAGAATTGGAAAAAACTACTTTAACGTTCATATGGAACCAAAAAAGAGCTCGCATTGCCAAGACAATCCTAAACTAAAAGAACAAAGCTGGAGGCATCACGCTACCTGACTTCAAATTATACTACAAGGCTACAGTAATCAAAACAGCATGGTACTGGTACCAAAAGAGATATAGACCAATGGAACAGACCAGAGCCCTCAGAAATAATACCACACATCTACCACCATCTGATCTTTGACAAACCTGACAAAAACAAGAAATGGGAAAATGATTCCCTATTGAATAAATGGTGCTGGGAAAACTGGCTAGCCATACATAGAAAGCTGAAACTGGATGCCCTTCTTTACACCTTATACAAAAATTAATTCAAGATGGATTATAGACTTAGATGTTAGAACTAAAACCATCAAAACCCTAGAAGAAAACCTAGGCAATACCATTCAGGACATAGGCATGGGCAAGGACTTCATGACTAAAACACCAAAAACAATGGCAACACAAGCCAAAATTGACAAGTGGGATCTAATTAAACTAAAGAGCTTCTGCATAACAAAAGAAACTACCATCAGAGTGAACAGGCAACCTACAGAATGGGAGAAAATTTTTACAATCTACCCATCTGGCAAAGGACTAATATCCAGAATCTATAAAGAACTTAAACAAATGTACAAGAAAAAAATCAAACAACTCCATCAAAAAGTAGGCGAAGGATATGAACAGACACTTCTCAAAGGAAGACATTTATGCAGCCAACAGACACATGAGAAAATGCTCATCATCACTGGCCATCAGAGAAATGCAAATCAAAACCACAATGAGATACCATCT
>NW_012109864.1:71570-75591 GCF_000951045.1 Mandrillus leucophaeus
GGGAGTTCATTAAAAGTTCAATTGGAGAGACTGTCCTTGAGCCCTATCTATTCTTAGCATACTGTTTTCAAAGGCCCCTGCATTTCCCCCTTTTTGTTTTGCCTCAATCCTAAAAAGGTAGCCCATATTTGTTTCTGTGTTTTTTTTGTTTTTGGAGGCGACAGAGGGAGCATCGAATCACCAAGAGAAGTAGACCCAATCCGAGTGTCCAAAGCAATATACTTTCAGAGATTGTAGAAATCCATGTTTTAACTCATTTTATGAGGCCAGTATCATCCTGATACTGGGTTCCATGGGTTAAAGGCAGCAAGGCGTTGACCCAGCTCCTGTAGGGTTGTGGTTCCGGACAACACATGTAATTGTTGTTGAAATGCTTCGGAAATGTTCTGAGTGAGCTCTTGGATGTCTAAACTAATATTTTTATGGCCTATTAATAATTTTCGGATTTTGGTCCAATTCTGAGAGATATTAAAAGGCACAGGGGTTATACAAAATTGAGTGGAGTTCCAATCACATTGTAATGTTATCCGAGTACTGAGGACAGTGAGCTGATCTCCAAGCCATGTGAATGCTTGCTCCATGTTGTCTAATCTTTCAGCAAGTTGAGAATCAATGTTTCATTGTTGAAGCCATAACCCGTGAGATTGTTCGTGCCATTGCTGCACAAATTCAGCATTTTGTATGTTTTGATGAAGAGCGAGCCCTGCTACGGCCGCAGTGGAGGCGATGGCGACAAGGCTCATCACCGAGGCAATTATAAGTCCAAGGGCACGGCGGGCTCGCTGGAGAGAAGTCCAAATATAAGTCTCAAGAGGTGATGCCCCCCACGGTCGCATAAGGTTAACAGGTAGCCAAATTTCTTTACGAGCCCTGAGGATATAAATATCTCTAGTAAAGTTGTGTCACCAGGAATGATTGAGGCAAGACAAAAATGTACACATATCTGTATAATTAACAATCTCCATATTATTATCTCATGTCAAATTCTCCGCTAATAATAGGTAGGGCTTATGGACACAAGCAATAATATATCAGGAGGTATTCCAATATAACTGAATATGAAAGGAGTTATTTGGGTTAGAAAGATTAAGGGACATATTCCCCACAAAAGTGCTAATGGCATCGCCTGCAGCTAACAACTTCCAAAGATGACTCTGTACTTGTAAAGAGTGTCTAAGATGAGGCATAGGTGGTGACAGGCCTCCTTCACGCCATACCAAGGTTTCATTACCATCAGCGGCAATACTTTTATTTACCTGGTGCCATTTCAAAGGTATGTGACTAAATTTTGTTTGAAAATCACCGTGCACACTCCAATCAGTTATTTGCATCCCATTGTATTCTAATAAAATCTGGGGCTTAGTTTCCCGACATTGTTGCCACTCCAGCACCTCAATATTAGGGGAAACCTCTGGGTTAGGACAAAAAGGTAAAGAACTAGGAATAGTCTCATTACTATATACAGTATGATTATACTGAAAGCTTCTAGTTACAATAATAACAGTATTAGCAGCCACATGACTATGATTATAGCGAACAGCCCAGGCTTCACGCAATTTTCGGAGACAATGAGGACTATTTTCCATGCATATTGGAAGTCCTTCCACTCCAAATTGGTATGTGTTGTTTATGATTCCCGTTTCCCATTCTATATTGTCCTTGTCTATATAGGGGGACGGCATCCAAGTAGTGTCACTGGTGAAAACCTTAATTTCCGCCTCTCCCCAGGTGACTCCCTGATACAAGGGTGGAAAGGGAATATAAGTCCAATATTCATACAAAGCCTCACTAAGGGAAATAAGTCCCCCGCCGAGGCACATCCAACAAAGGAAGAAATGCATGCTGAATCCAGTTTTCTTTTCAACAGGGTTTGAATAGTCTTGTAGGAAACCACTCAGGCCCACTCCCTGTAAGGACAAGAGCATAGCCCCATCCCTGTTTTAGAACTTGCCCTTGAACATACTTACCTTCTTCATTAGGATACCAAACCCTTAAATTGTCAGCGGGGACTATCACCGAGGGAGGTGAGGAAAGATGGGTTACGGCAGCAGAGTTTTGCAATTGTCTCCATTGATTCAAAAAATTTAAGGTAAAAAGAACCTTCAGAATCTGGTTTCTGGGGGACTCATTTCCCCCTTTTTGTTTTTGCAGTTGAGTTTTTAAGGTTAAGTTTGCGCGCAATGATGGCTTGACCTTGACTGTTGCCCGGGATACCGGTGATATGTTGAATATTGTATTGCTGTAAGAAAACTTGCAATTTATGAGAGACATAGGCAGGGGCATTATCAGTTTTAAGTATAAGAGGAATGCCCATGATGGCGAAACAAGCTAAGAGATGTGTAATAACAGAATCAGCTTTCTCAGATGGCAATGGAGTGGCCCATTGAAAATGAGAAAAGGTATTAATGGTATGATGAACATACTTTAATTGTCTAAAAGAAGGAACATGTGTGACATCCATTTGCCAAATCTGATTAATTTGAGTATCTCGTGGATTAACCCCAGAATGGAAGGATGGAATGCTCAAAGGAGCACAGGAAGGACAAGCTCGAATAAGAGAACGAGCTTGTTTACGAGTTAAATGAAACCGTCGTTGAAGGCCAGAACTATTAGTGTGATGTAGAGCATGTTCTTGTTCTGCAGCCTGCAGGTGGCCAATTAAAAGCGAATCAATTTGAGTATTACCATGAACTAATGGTCTAGGAAGATGAGAATGAGAATGAAGATGAGTGATGAATAAAGGAGCTCGACGTTGACTCAAAGTAGAGGATAACAAAGGAAAGAGTTTTTGAAGAGAAGAAGTAGCACAAAGAGGTAAAGTGGCCTGAGAAATATAAGAAGTAACATAAACGGCATGTTGAGAATCACTAACAATATTACAACTTGTAGTAGGGAAATCAAGTAAGACCATGAGAATAGCAAACAATTCTCCCTGTTGCACTAAGGGATAAGGATAAACTGTAACTCGAGATTGATGAACACTCCAATATCCAGCCTTACCATTGCTATTAGCATCAGTAAAAAAGGTAGGACCTTGAACAGGATATACAGAAATTGGTGAGAAAGGCAACACAGAATGTTGCCTAAAAAATGAAAAGATCAGAGACTTAGGATATTGGGTAGAAAATTGTCCAACAAAAGAAGCACAAGCAACTTGCCAAGAATCAGAAGTTGCAAGAAGATAAGTGATCTGACTATGAGTGAATTGAGAAATAATTAAGGAAGGATCTCCTCCCCAAAGTTGTCGACAACGATGTCGTCCTTTGATGATCAGTTCAGCTAAACGGTTGATATAAGTAGTCAAGCGTTTAGATGTTTTATTGGACAAAAAGATCCATTCTAGCAGCCGATTGGTTTGATGAATCATTCCTGTAGGAGAATGTAAAGTATGAAATAAACAAAGGGAAAGGGGAACGTCGGGAAGGATATAATGTAAATGGGCCTTTTGAAGTTGCTCTTCTACAAGCTGGAGTTCCTGTAAAGCCAAAGGAGTTAAATGACGTGAACTGTCCAAGTGACTGTCTCCTTCTAGAATAGAAAAAAGATGTTGTAACTGATATGTTGGTATTCCTAAAACAGGACACATCCAATTAACGTCTCCTAAAAGCTTTTGAAAATCATTTAATGTTTTTAAATGATCACGTCGAATTTGAACTTTTGGGGGTCGAATATTTCATGCTTTCAAGGTATAACCTAAATATTGAATAGGAAAATCCACTTGAATTTTTTCTGGGGCAATATTAAGTGAGTAGAAAGAAAGCTGAGTTTGTAATGATGCAAAAGCATCTTGCTGCTTTTCTCTGGTGCGTGCAGCAAGAAGAATGTCACCTATATAATGATATAAAAGAACAGAAGGATGACGCTTTCAAACAGGATCCAAGGCCTGATGGACAAATTTTTGACACAAGGTAGGGCTGTTTAACATACCTTGAGGTAAAACTTTCCATTGGTATTGAGAAAGTGGCTGAGAATTATTAAAAACAGGGACAGAGAAGGCAAAACGCTCACAATCCTTTTGATC
>NW_012109864.1:76016-77928 GCF_000951045.1 Mandrillus leucophaeus
GTGTTAAAGGCCACTGTTCAACCCATACAGGAATATTAGTTTTCCACTTTAAGGGAAGGGCTTGAGGCTGCTGAACAGTGGCTACATGTTTAAAGACTTTTGAAGGGGATTGTAGCCCATGTGGAACATCATATTCTTGGCAGAATTAGAAACATGAGGAATAGAAACAAAAGCTCCAAATTGTTGCAATAAATCTCGCCCCCATAAATTTAGGGCAATAGGAACAATATAAAATTGAACTTGGGCCATTTGACCATCCGGCCCTCGACAACTCAAGGATTGAGAACTTTGATACACCTCTGAGACGGCATTGTAAAGGCCATTGGTTGGAGGCAATAATGGAAATGTTAGCTCCTGTATCAACCAAGCCCTGAAAAATTTGTCCTCTACTTCAAGAGGAAACAAGGGTTTTTGTTGGGTTACTAAAGTTTCCCAAAAAATATGTTTACCCGTGCTTCCAAAACCTCCAGTTCTTTCTTGCCTCCGTGAAGGAAACTGAAAATAGGGTAGTAAAAGGAGTTGTGCAATCCGTTGCCCCTCTTTAAGGGATATGGGTTTATGAGCCTGTGACATAATTTGAATTTCCCCTTTATAATCAGAATCTATAACACCCAAATGAATTTGTAAACCCTTTAGAATACTACTACTATGTCTTATAAGCAATCCAACAGTATGTGGAGGTAATGGCCCAAAAACACCTGTAGGCAATTTAACAACTCCCATTTCTGGGGTGAGTTCGACGGTCTGCAAAATTGACACATCAGCAGCGGTGCTACCAGAAGTAGCAGAGAAAAGTTGAGTTAGTGAAAATTGGGGGTTAACATTGACTGATTGGCCTGCTGATGCTGGACCCCCGAGCTGATTGGAAATTGCAAATGAAGAGGGCTTGTATTGTTGCTGGGGCCCCAAGCTGAAGGGCCCCTCTGCAAGTTTCCCGATCCGGAGGTTAGAGGGTTACCATATTTGTCCACTTTAGAGTGACATTGATTAGTCCAGTGTCGCCCTTTGCCGCAACAACGACAGGGCTCAGTGGGAAGCCTTTTAGATCCTATTTTGGGGGAGTCATTCTTACTAGATAACTTACGACAATCCTTTTTAAAATGACCAGTCTTTCCACATTGAAAGCAAACCCCCTTTTTTCCCATGAGTGCCTTAGATAGAGCTCCAACAAACAATTGTGTGTTATAGGCAGCCCCTCCCACTCCGGCACAGGCTCTAATAAAATCTTCTATTTGTAAGTTTCCAGCAGCCTTTAGAGGGCGCAACAACCTTTGACATTCTTGATTAGCATTCTCGAAAGCTAATGTGGTTATCAGGATTTTGCCTGCTGACCCATTACCCACAGTCTTCATTACAGCATCTTGGAGCCGAGCAACAAAATCAGGATAAGGTTCATTAGCACCCTGCAAAATCTTAATGAAAGACAAAGCAGTTTTTCCCAATGGTTCTACTTTACACCAAGCTTTAAAAAAAAAGTCCTTTAACTTGTGATAATGCTATGTCATCGAGCCCAGATTGAGCCGCTACGGTAGCAAACTGACCAGTACCTGTTCATTGCTCCTCTGTTGGTCCTGGAGGATTTTTAGCGGCATTGCGGCGGGCCTGTTCTTTGGCATCTTCCAGCCACCAACTGCGTAACTGGAGCCACTGAGAGCGGTCCAAAACAGCCTTCCCCAAAGTCTCCCAATCAAGAGGCAAAAACAAATTCTCAGAGGAGAAACAATCTAAAAGCCCCATGACAAAAGGAGATTGAGGGCCATAATTAGCAACAGCTGCCTTCATTTCTTTAAGGAACTTAAATTGAAGGACATTATACTGCACATTCACACCTCCTTGAGGAAATTGATCATTAAGGCCAAAAGGTTGCCTAGTAATGGGAAACAATTGTAGAGGATCCTCATCCTCTTGAGAA
>NW_012109864.1:77978-78303 GCF_000951045.1 Mandrillus leucophaeus
ACCTTCCCCTTTTTCAGAGTCTGTCTCTAAGAGCTCCAAAGCCTGAGTAATAGAGGCACAGAGGGCCCACAAAGGTGCCGACATTACATCGCCGCACTAATGCGCTTGACGAAGGGTCTTAACAACCTGTTGCCAATCTTGTTTATTTAATTGCACTTTAGTTTGATATTGAAACCAATAGCAATGTTGTTCCACATGAGCAAACAATTTCCGTAAATTTCTCTCTTTGATATCAACTCCAATTGAAAGTAAAAGCCCTTGTAATAATCTTAAATATTCTGAGGCCAAGGAACTGGAATTCCCCATAATGAAAGCTTAAGAAGGT
>NW_012109864.1:78503-93903 GCF_000951045.1 Mandrillus leucophaeus
TTATCTGCCCGCCTTCTTGGCGCCTACGGGAGTTCATTAAAAGTTCAATTGGAGATACTGTCCTTGAGCCCTATCTATTCTCAGCATACTGTTTTCAAAGGCCCCTGCAGTACACTGAAATGGAATTCACTTATTTAGAGTTTCATTTAGAGCTGACCCTTTGTGCCAGCGACAACCTGAGCTGAGCTTCATGTATCTAAAGCCAGGTCCTGGATTTGCAACTGGGGCTGCTGTTTGCAAAGTCCATGGGAGATTTTGACCCTTAGAGTCCTCTGAAAGTCTTTTCTTAGGAGCTTTTTTGCTTGTTACAACCACCTATTATGATCTATCTCTTGTGGTAATTTCACAGAAGTCTTCACCAAATTGTTTGTTCTATTAATCCTGGAAGAATTTTTTTTTTTTTTTTTCGTGGACAAATAGATGGTTTCAAAATATTGAGGAGCTAAAAGAAATAGTGTTGCATATAAGAGGAAGGAAATTACATTTTAGACATATAGATCT
Source organism: Mandrillus leucophaeus (assembly GCF_000951045.1). Lineage (NCBI taxonomy): Eukaryota > Metazoa > Chordata > Mammalia > Primates > Cercopithecidae > Mandrillus > Mandrillus leucophaeus. Next base: position 79,005 of record NW_012109864.1, read on the forward strand.
GAATGGAGAGGTAATTTACAGCAGTTCTTCAATTTAATACCAGTCAATGTCAATAGATACAACTGTGCTGTCATATTGGAATGATCAAGGTAAAAGTTTCAAAGTGGATTTAAAAATGCATATTTGTAAACATACAAAAATAAATCTGACATAATTTTTTTTCTTTTGGAATACTTCATGTGGAATTAAAAACTTACCTGAGAGAGAGAAGTAATTTTAAACCTATTTAAGTATAATTTACAAATGGACTCTGGAAAACTAGAAAGCAGTTCAAGGTGAGTGTTAAGATTGTCCTTCATCCTCAAAGAAGACGTTGTGAAGCTGTGAACTACTTCACAACATTTGTATGAAATAAAGGCACAGAAAGTCTCATGATGCGGTGTCTTACTTATCTATCCCTATTTATTCATAGAATGCATTAGTTGGGCCCCTTAATTATTTCTTATCTACTTACTGCCTATATAAGTCATATTGAAGAATTTTAGCATTATATTTAGGATTTTTTAATTTGCAATTTAGACAAGTGTATTATTCCACAGAGTAATATATGTGTGCAAATTTAGTAATAGATTTATGAAAATTGGCCTCCCCAGAAAAATAGAAGTTAGGAATTATTGAAAACACTTTTGCCCATGACACTGAGCTAGGTACATAGAATCCTGTGGAAATGAATTAATTTGTAATAGCCAAAAACTGAGTGTTGAAGGAGATACAGCAATAATGTTGATCTTAGTTATAAGGGTAAAATAAGATCACTGGAAAAACCTCTCCCAGTTTTTGACAAATTAATGAATATGGCTGTCTTCTTCCCCTTAATATAATTCTGTAGATGTGAAACAAATGCTAGTCTGGTTGATTCTGAGAAACAAAAAATGAAATACTGAGTACTCTTAGAAAGACACAAGCTGATTCATCATATATATGGAAGGAAGAACAATTTAGATATGAAAAGAACTGGCTGCAAAAACAACAGGAACTTGGAAAAGAACTTTTAAGTTGTAATTTCTACCTTTCTTCACATTGCCCTGCGAGAATTATTTCCTACAGTAAGGAGAAAAAACAGTAGCACCAACCCAGCATCAGTGACAAATGGAGGAAACAGCAGAAAGGCACTCCAACCTAGCTGGGTTGGAGGGTGAATAACAACAGGTTGCCAGATATTTTGGGTGGATTCTGATTTTCTCTTCTCCATCTTCCCTATCAGGACTAGTGAGGAGAAAACAAGAGTCCTCAAAGTACATAATTGCTTACTGTAGGGCGGTGAGCACAGAGAGTGATTCTGTACAGATTGCAAAGTTAGAAAATCTCAGACTTGAGGTGGATTCCTTCACCTTATACCAGATAGAAGGGAATTGTGGAACAGAAACTCAAAATAAATATAAATAAAATGTTAAAATAAATATAAGTAAGAATTAAATATTCTCAAAGAGATAAGAGAGAATAATGGAAAAGATGAGTAGAATAATACATTTTGAAAAAATAAAAAATAACTCAATAGGTAAATTAAAATAGAATAAATACAATTGGGTAACAAACTAATAAGTTTGAAGATTAAGTAGAGGAAATTTTTAAAATGTCACAAGAAAAAGATAAAGAAAAAGAAGAAAAAACAAAATTTTGGAGAGAGGAAGGATGGATATATAATTGTTAACCTTCACATTGAAGGTATTCCAGGAAACTATATTTTTAAAAAATGAAAGAGAGGAAATATTTGGAGAAAGAGTGGCCTAATATTTGTAAGAATTAAAAAAGAAAAATATTGCAAAGTTTCATAGTGCCAAACTTTTCACGATTTAAAAAGACAATACAAACATATTAAAGTGAATTTTAAAACATCAAACATAAACAAGAGATTATTAAAGTTTTCTAATAGAAAACAGAGTATTTATTAAAAAAACAAAAAATAACAAGAAATGAAACACTAATATAATTATTGTTAATGTTATATGCATAATAGAGGAGAACAACGTTTTTCAAGAGTCATAACAAAGGGACTTTAAATCTGAAATACTATATGCAACTAACAATAATTTACATGCAAAGGAAACATAATTACATATTCTCAGGCAAACAAGAACTCAGAAGTTTCATCAAGCAAATGACTCTTGAAAATACTTTCAGGTAGCAAAATGGTAAGTTGAAACTAGAAAAATCTATGAAATATATGAAATATACAAGTAAGAAAACAGCATAGTAAATTTTCTTGTTGCTAAAACAAACCTAAAATCTATAAAAGATCCATAAAGCTCAGAGTTAAAAATGTAGAAAATGCAAACGTGGTGGCAGGGGAGAAGAAAATAAGAGACAAGGTAGAGAGAGAAGATATGAATATGGATAAGCTAAGAAATGAGTAGAAGAAAAAACTAATGTAGATATGCATCATTGTTTTACTGGTAACCAAACAATAAATAAAATACAATATTAACTTTCATACGAGAAGAAGAAACTTCTTGTATGAAATTGAATGGAAAGTATGACAGGCAAATTAAACTAATACACAGAAAATATGCAATAAAAAATCAAATATAAGGAAATAAATGAATCCTAGTAACAATTACAATAAATGTAAATGTATTAAACTCACTGACAAAAGACAGAGACCTTCAGAATGGATTAGAAGAAACATTATCCAACAAAATATAAAATACAAAAGAAAACTTCAAAGAAAAGATGATAAAAGTTGAGAATAAAGGTAAAACTTTCCATTAAAAATATTGTTGGATTAGTTTAATACAACAAGTGTCTCACTGAGGACAACTATAAGAAGGGCAAAATTTTGACATTATTTTTACGCACTTTGAAGAGTTTATGAGACCAGGCCAAAATTAAAGGGAACCAAGAAAAAATAAACAAGTATGAAAGCAATTTTGACTATTATCTGGCAAATTGCAACTATGCCTCTTCTTTGAGAATGGTACTTTTTCTATGGGGGTTTTTAATCCACATATACAGAAATCTAGAAGTCCCTGAGAATTTACTCCTTTCACACAGCCCTTGACCAATGTCCCACAGAAGTAGGAGTACAGCAAGCTAGCTTCTTTGCCTTGGGCAACTCTGAGGTTAACTTACTCCAACATTCTCCTGGAAGATCAGGCCAAAGCTGTATTTGCAGGACTTTATCTGAGACTGCACCCTGGCATGACTTTCTTCTCTTCCCCCTTCTGCTTTCCATGCTACCTTGCTGATCTCTACAGGGAGTATTGCGTTTCTAAATCACTTGTCCATGAATCCTTGCCTCAGGGTCTGCTTCTGGGAAAACTGACCTAAGATACCATCTCTCATATTGTCCGTTCCTCATTTTTTTCTAGTTTTTATTTTTTTTTAAATGTAGTACTCCAATGACATGTGTATTAAAAATTTTATGTTATTCTGTATGTATTTTAACTTCTCTTTAATATTTTCCAACTACTTGTGTTTACATGTTACATTATAGACAATTTCTTCAGCACTGAGTCCAGTCATTACATTTCCCATTAACTGTATCTAATTTGCTGTTTACTCATCCATTGAAATTTTGTACTCCAGTTACACATAATCTTATTTCCAGAAGTTCCATTTGGCTCTTTTGCAATATGATTTGCATTTGTATAGTTTTATTCTTTTATAATGCTTTATATATATATCTTTTATTTATTTAGACAGATTGAAATATAATTTTATATTCTACATCTAAAGTCTTTCTGTCATCTGTTGTTTCTGTTGGACTCTATCAAGTGATTTATTGTGGGTATTATCTTATACATTTTGACTGTAAATTCATGTTTCTTGGAACTTTATCTGTAGAAATCCTTTGAAGTCTGGATGGAATGTGTATTCCCTCAAAGATAATTTGCCTAGGTTTATCTGAGATCCCTGAAGAAACTACTATTTGGGACCACTTTAAACAGATTGTTGGATTTAGGTTTGTTAGGCCACTAGGTCAATGAGGATTCAGTGTACAAATCAGCATGAGGAGTGTTCTTTGGCTATGAATGTTCAGGGGAGATACTTTGTCTGAATTTAGCACAAAAATCATAGCAAAGAATTTCCCTCTCTTGTGCTGTCGGGTGGATTTATTACTGGTACACACCATACACAGGGTAGAGTCATTTAGGATCCCAGCATTATGTAGGTATGCCCTACTGGATTTATCACTTTGGTGAGCCATAGGCTTTGTCTTCTGTGCCTTCTGTCCTGTGGGACAGAAAAAAAAAATGGAAACTAAGATTCGATAAGATTAACTACTTAGTCTAAAGTCAAAATAATTTCAGTGCTTTCTTAACTTTCTAAATAAGAATTTTAATTTAATTTTTGACTTGAAAAGTTCTGTCCTGAGAGAGCAAGGATATAGTTATTAAATTTAAGAAATATATTTTTACTTAAATATAAAAATATATTTAAGTTACAATATATTTTTAAGTTAAAATATATTTTTATATTTATTTTAATATAAATTTTATATTTTATTTTAATATAAAAATATATTTTTATATTTATTTAATTTTACATATTTATTTAATTGATTTTATATTTTTTAAATGTATGTATTAAAACACACATTAAATGTATCAACACATATTCAGATACGTTTAACACACGACATTGGGAAAACACATGTGTTTCCCCCAGTGTCAAGTAAAGGCCATGTTTCCTGATATGCCATACATTTATTTGTTTGTTTGTTTGTTTGTTTGTTTGTTTATTGGAGAGGTTATGGGGGATTGTCCATGCATATTAAACATGCTGCTGACTTAAAATTCTATTATCCAGAAAGCAGCATAATTCAGTCTAGTCCATTTAAATTTGATAAAAATTATATGTATTAAACAATAATGAATTGATCAACATCAATGAACAGACTTAACAGGAAAGACAAATGTCAGTTAATACTCTCACTTTGTGAACAAGTATTTGTATAATTTACCACAATAAATTGTATTCATGGCTTTTTAGTGAAGACTATATAACAGAGAATGCCAGTGAAATCAATAATAACAACAATATTGGAGCCTAGTATCAACTCAGCTATAAGCAAAATAAAGAATGAGTACGGTTGTTATGGAGTCAGGAACATATTCAGGGAAAAGTTAGAGGAAATAGCACTAAGTTGTCATACGTTACTTCAAAAAATGAAAAAAAAAATTTTACTTTCTTCCTTACATAAGGAGAAGGACTAACAATTTTCCTTAAGGATAAGGGGAAAAAGCCTTTCTACCTTTTACCCTCTGATCAGGAACTCTCGTTCTAGATGGAATAAAATATACCTCACCCTCGGAATCAATCATTGTGAAAAGAGGAGTTATGGAGGCAAATATAGCTTTAAATGAAATAAAATTGAGTTTATATGAAATTAGTGATAACCACTAATATCTTATAAGTAAGATAATTTTTATTGATTTCTTCAATTTGTTAGTTGAGATTTTAGGATAAGGGATTGTCACAGGTAGGATCATATCACATAAAATGATGAAAGTAGTAGACAACAATCCCTGTGAAAAAGCTTTAGAATTCCTCATAGCTGCAATAGAGTCACTGAAAAGGATTTATGGTACTTGTATAGGTAGACGTATTTCCATTTTTCTATTATTTTCTAATATTAATGCTACCAAGCATCATTTTTATTAATACCCATGACTTGCTCTGGGTATTAAAAAATATTTTACTCCTCAAATTACATTGAAAAAGTAATTGTTAATTCACTTTTTTTTTCTTTTTTCTTTCTTTTTTTTTTTTTTTTTTTGAGATGGAGTCTGCCTCTATCGCCTAGGCTGGAGTGCAATGGTGTGATCTCAGCTCACTGCAACCTCTGCCTCTCGGGCTGAAGTGATTCTCTTGCTTCAGTCTCCCGAGTAGCTGGGATTACAGGTGTGCACCACCATGCCCAGCTAATTTTTGTATTTTTAGTAGAAATGGGGTTTCACCATGCTGGTCAGGATGGTCTCGAACTCCTGACCTCATGATCTGCCTGCCTCAGTCTCCCAAAGTGCTGGAATTACAGGCATGAGCCACTGTGCCTGGACTAATTCATTTTTAAATAGTCACAAGCACATATAATTGGAAATCAGATCAGCAAGAAATAACCAGTAGACAACAGAGTTGATATAAAGTGCAGCTCAACCTACTGTTCTAATTTTTATTCATTCATTCATTCATTCATTTACTTTTTCATTTATTCTCTTATTCATTTCATACTTTATTATTAACTAGTTTTTATGTATCAGAAACTATGTGGAGCTTATGAGTTTTTATTGTAGTTAAGTACAAAGTTCCCAAGAGCTTTATGAAATATTAAAAGTAACTCAAGGCCCCCTTACTACAAAATTTGTAGATTTTAATTTTATGAGGGGTTACTACTTATGCATAGAAAACATTGAGACCTAGAGAGTTTAAATGATTAGTCATAGATTGTACAGATAATTAATGGTGTCTCAGCACTAGAAGGCCAATCTTCTTAATTCTACTGAAAGTAGATAATATGATGACTTATATTTATTATGGAAATATTATAATTTATATAAACATGACAGTTCATATTTACAATGACAATTAACATGAGGTATAAAATATTATGTGTTAGTGTTACACTGTTGTTGCCATTATATTGTATTACATTGCAGATATTCTCTCTCTTGGTGGCTGCATACAAATGAATTATAACTATATTAATAATATTTTTCTTTAAAAAATTTAAAGATGACATTTTTAAGTCCTCTCTCTTGAAATCTGTCATTACACTTGGCTAAAAAGTAGCTACAGATTATTTGTACTATATCTTTCCACTGTACCAATTGGCAACAATTTTTCTCTTTAAACCCTAATCAATGAAAATAATACTTCTGACTCTCAGTCAATCACAGTTGCTTGTAAATGACCTTTGACTGATAAGTTTAATTGGAAACTGTGGTCAGGAAAGTCTGTCATCAAACATGTCATATAACACAAGATAGTTTGAAAAAAATGCAACGATGCATTCAATCTGTGGCAGTAGATTAGGAAAATTACTGCATATCCAGTGCTGAACAGAAGAAAAAGTAATAGGGTGTTTTCTATTGATGACCTCCTTAAGAACCAACCTGGATCAAATCTACTTGAATTTTAAAATCAGATGAAATCAAGTGCATTCCATCTCTTTGTAGCTAAACTTCTTAAGTCTCTCACTTTTAGTAGCAGCAGACTGTGTTTTCATTACTTATTCATCCCAGGATGCACTTATAAATATAAAATATCATCATTTGAGTTTGTTATACCATTAGCTTTAAAATTTTATAAACTACTGAACAGGTGACAAATTGAATAAGTTAAGGAGATTTATTGTTGTAAGAAAAATGTATCAGTAGGAAATACCATTGGTAAATAGAAAAACTAAAGATTGTAAAATTTACTGAGTGCGTTTGATAAAAAATATATTTTTCAAGCTTTCAAAATATTAAAGTTGTCTTAATGACTGAAATGTGTTTTTTTAAAATCTTGTGTTTAAAAAAATTCTAGTGAAATTTGTTTCATTTTGTCTCTACAAAAATAGTCATCTCACTTTTATTTTCATGTTTCCATTTGTGGAGTATACTCCATGCACCTCAAACATTTCTGATGAGCATATTTTCTGATCCAGTATATGTGTATAGTAGAAGATTTTTTCCTTTTATCATAAGAAACATTATTTTAAGCTTCCCCAAAAATTAATACCTCAGAGGTTCGACAAGGAAGTTTTTTTACTGAAAAAAAAAAAGTATGAAGAAATCATTATTCTAGATTTACTTTCAACCACCAAGGAAACTTGATGTGGCAGTAAAATAAATCTTGGAAGAAAATATAAGAAATAAAACAATGCTCAAAGTTAACCAAAAGGACCTTTACAGGTTTAATTCATGAACAATTATTAATATTAAGCACCTATTTGGTGGCAAGAACTATGAAAATCTCTGCAGAAGAGAACAAGGAAAGATCCTTATCCTCTAACCACTGATAGTCAGATGGGGAATGCAGACATGCTAACGGACATTTACAATATAATCTACTAAATTCCACCAAAGGGTTATCATAAGGTATCATAAGATATAGGAGGGGCGTCTAATTTAGCTTCGCAGGATAAATGAAGACTCCTCAGAGAGATTATTGCTAAGACCTGATGGATGAACAAAAGTTAGATTACAGAAAGTTTCAGAACAGGAAGAGTGTTTCCAGCAGAGAAAAGTACTTCTGCAAAAGCTAGGAATCATAATTATGAGAATATAGTGCATCAGCCCACTGTTTAGAAAAGATGATGAGAGGCTAACAAATACAGGCAGGAGGCAGAATTATTCTGCTCCTATTTTGAATCTGTCCTTGCCACTACGAAGAAGTTATCATCAAAATAGAACAGCTAGAAAAACACCATTAACAATGAATTGAAGTCCCAGAAAAAGTAAAAAGAAGAGATGATAGGAAGCCACCCAGACATTCTAAATGAATTCAAGTTTGCAGTCATAGACAAATTACATTCCAAGGTGTCGAAAGGACTTACAGTTGTAATCACAGAATGATTGGCAGTAATCCACAGAAATCACAGAGAAGGGGAGTACTGCTAGAAAATGCGATCTAAGCAAATATCACACCAATTCTCTCAAAGGGTTAAAAGGTAGATTCTGGAGACTATTAGATCAGCAACGTTGATCTTTAATAGCATTTTAGAATGGATTACTTTAACAAGGAATTGAAATCACTTAGAAAATAATGAGACAACCTCTAAGATCCAGTTTGAGTGCACTAAAAGCATTCCTGCCAAATTAGCCTTATTTAATTTTCTGTAGGTTGAGTAGCCTGGGAGATTTTAGAGGGTTGGGAGGTTGCAATATTTGTGTTTAGGCAGGGATTTTGATGAAATCACTCATATGTCCTTGGGAACAAGGGTGGAAATATGACTGAATAATAGTGAATGTAAGCAGATGTGTAAAGCTGGTTGAACAACTGCATGTAATTATTAATTTGATATTAGCTTGCAGGAAGGTTTCCCACAGTATGTCTCATGGCTTTGTCTTTGGTTTTGTCTTGGTCACATATAAAAATCCAATCTGGGTGAAGAGGCATCTGTCTGCAAAGGGTAAACTAACGTATTGACTTTTAGAAACATAATTTGAAGTGTTTTAGTAGATAGAACAATGCATAAAAAACAGAACACGGAGATTGAGGAGCCGAATTAATGTACTGTTTTGGTTTTTGCAATAAGTTCCATAAGAATGCACTTGGTGGGGAGGTTTTAAAAGTTCAACTCAAAAGCAGTATAAAATGAAATTTAAAAAACCACTTTAGGTACTTCAGTAACCACAAACTCTAAAAATTACACCTGCTTTAAAAAAGAAAATGAATTCAAGGTAAGACTATGTTAATAGAAGAACATTTTCAAAATGAAGGAAATGGCCATAAGACTAATTTCTAATATTTCACTGAACTTGAACATTTGTCAGACCCATCCTGAGTGTTACATACAGGTATACATGCATGGTGGACAGAAGCTATGGTTTTTTCCTCAACATCCATTACACCTTCTCTGTTGATACCAGCGATAAGGTTTGAGTGAACTTGACCTCACCCCAGCTTCAACAGTAAGCTATGCTCAGCTAAGGCCAATCAGGAAAATTCCATCTTCCTTTGCACTGTAATTGGTTTAATTAATACAGGCCTAAGCTTATCAGTGTGTGGCATTCCCCTGGTTTTACGGATTGGTTCAGGGGTGGCCGATTGATGTAAATCTCAGTGTTTCCTTTTTTTCAGCAGTTAATGGGTAGCAACCTGCCTTTCTTGCTGAATGAGGCATCATGCAGCACTAATTACTGCTGGCAGGCATCCAACAACCAGGAGGGAAGTCAGGCTGGGGAGAAAGTTAACACCGATTAAAGAGGAGCAGAGCAAACCACAGGAAAATGGACCCAGCGCTCTGATGGAACTATGCCTAAATTACCCTGGAGTTTTTAGTTATTCTTTAAGCCAACTTGAGTTTGATTTTTTTGTTGCCTTTAATTGAGAGCATTCTAAGATTCAAGAACAAAATTCTAATAAGATTATTGTCAAAACAGAGGGAAGTCATGCCATAAAAAGGAAGTTCAGAGGAACTTGGGAAGACAAAATCTTAAGGGTTGTATAAATTGTTTAGTTCAGTCCCATGGAAGAGGGAGCGGATTGTTGCTACTGTTTGAGAATTCAAAACTAGGGCTGTTGCTGCAAAGTTCTGGGAAGACAAATTTTGATTCAACATAAGTCACTGAGAAATACTCTTTTGAGAACATTTCTAATTTTTCGAGGCATTCCATTGTAGAAAGAGTTGTTTGCCAATTACTGGAAGTGCTAAAACAAAGAATAATGAACCATCTGTAAGTTCTATTCAGCCCCGAGATTTCATGGTATTTTGCCATCCTTCATTATTTAAATGTAGGTAAGGCAGTTACTTGTTTAAAAGAGTTTGATTTCTGTCTTGGCCCTCCCCATCTAACCTGAGAGATGTTTTCCTCATCTGAAGAGTGAATGGGTTGGAATACATGGTTTCTAATACTGTTTCTACAGCTCTAAAGTGTTTTGCTACCCAAGAGAAATGGCTGGTAGTATGGAAGTAAGGATCTTGGCCTGCTATTTCTCAAGATAATAGTAAAAACCTAAAAGAAGATAATAGTAAAAATCTAAAAATGAAAAATTAGAATAGCAGCTTCAAATTAATCACATTCCTTCTCAAAGTTAGAATGAGGGATTGCCTTGGGAAATGCTACTCAGGTCTAATTCCTGAAGATATTATGTGCATATTTCAGAAATGGAAGGTTCTATTGAGTGAATTATCAAAAATTCAATCACTTAACAAGAATTTATTGAGCAGTTATATTCCCCAGCTTGTGCTAAACACTATGATAAAGAAAATCTTACCTGTCTGGCTTTGTCTAAGGTGGAAAGTATATCATAAGTTTTCAGTATAGAACAGTCTCTGTTATACAGAGGCCACATAACACCTTCCTTATCTTTTGCTTTTAGTACTAAATTCAGGATATTGCCAAGGTTCTCTGTATAGAAAAGAAAAGAAAGTGAGAAGAAATAAAAGTATCATTCTAAGTGCTTATTAGTTTGTTTTGAGAGTCCTGGAAACCTTTCTTAAATAGAGGTTATAAACCTATTTCATACTATACATGTATGTAATATTTTACTGAAATAAATGAAAGGTAAATATTTTATATTAATTATGTATTTATTTTTTAGAAAATATAAATAGGCAAAAAGGGGGTTCATAAACCTTCTGAGTGTCTATCTAATAAATTCCCATTATATGTTCATTACTGTGCGAGTGCCGTGGAGCCTGTGTGAAATGCAGTTCCTGCCTCCTAGGAGGTAATACTGGAAAAACCAAGATAAAATGAATGAGCTTTTGAATACTTTTGTGGACATGTGTTGATGTATGTGGAACATGCCATGAGTGCTACAGGACCATAGAGGGGAGAAGAAAAGAAAATGCAGATTGGGAAGTTAATATGGAGAGAGTAGGTCTGAGCCTTGAAGGATAGACTGAAACTTAAAAGGAAGCAGAGATGAAAACTGCTGCTTAGGTGACGGGAGAATACTTGAAAACATTCAGAAGCAACAGATTTTTAAATAGCCATGATGACATTGACCTTATTAGGCAAAAGAGTTTGTGGGAAACACGGATAGGCATTCTTACATGTCTTAAAAATTAAGCAAATAAATTTACATTGCACAGAATTTTAAGCAGGGAGATCTGGATTGTTTTCGAGCAGAGACTAACATAAGCAATGTTTAGGGAAATGTATATTGGCAGTAAGCATAGCATGAATTGGAGGATCAAGAGGCTTGCTAGGAAGTGATTAAAGTAATCCCTGTGTGAGTGATGATGTCAAGACATGGGTAGTTTCATGTAACAAACCAGCATATGTACTCCCTCAACCTAAAAAAAAAGTTGAAATTATTTTAAAAAGAGCAATTGCAACAAAAAGAAAAGTTGACATATGGGACTTAATTAAACTAAAGTGTTTCTACACAGCAAAAGAAACTATCATCAACAGAGTGAACAGACAACCTACAGAATGGGAGAAAATATTCACAAACTATGAATCCAACAAAGGTCTAATAACTAGAATCTATAAGAAACGTAATGCAACGAGCAAAATCTAATACCCCCTTTAAAAGGTAGGCAAAGAACATGAACAGACAGTTCTCAAAAGAAGACATACAAGCAGACAATAAACACTTTTAAAAATGCTCAGCATCACTAATGATCAGAGAACTGCAAATCAAAATCCTGATGGTATACTATCTCACACCAGTCAGAATCACCATTATTGAAAGGCCAAAAAATGACAGATGTCGATAAAGCTACAAAGAAAAGGGAATGCACATATACTGTTGGTGGAAAAATAAATTAGTTCAGGCACTGTGGAAAGAAGTTTGAAGATTTCTCAAGAACTTAAAATAGAACTACCATTTGACCCAGCAATCCCATTACTGGTTATACACTCAAAGGAAAATAAAACATTCTACCATTAAAACACATGTATTTGTATGTTCATCGCAGCGCTATTCACAATAGCAGAGACATGGAATCAACCAAGGTACCTATCAATGGTGGATTTGATAAAGAAAATGTGGCACGTATACACCATGGAATACTAGACAGCCAGAAAAAAGAATGAAACCATGTTCATGGCAGCAATGTGGATGCAGTTGGAGGCCGTTATCCTAACCAAATTAATGCAGGAACAGAACATCAAATACAACATGTTCTCACTTATAAGTGGAAGCTAAACATGGGGTACCTATAGATAGAAAGATGGGAAAAATAGACACTGGGGTCTATTCCACTGACAGGACTAGATAGGTCATCAAGACAGAAAGTCAACAAAGAAGCATTGGACTTACACTATACCCTACAACAAATGGACTTAACAGATATTTACAGAACATTCTACCCAACAACTGCAGAATATACATTATTTTCGTCAGCACATGGAACATTCTCCAAGATAGACTATATAATAGTCCATAAAACAAGTCTCAATACATTTTAGAAAACCAAAATTATATCAAATACTTCTCAGACCACAGTGAAAATCAACTTTAAAAGGAATCCACAAAACTATGCAAATACATGGAAATTAAATAACTTGCTCCTGAATGATCACTGGTCAACAATGAAATCCAGATAGAAATTAGAAAATTCTTTGAACAATAATAGTGATACAACCTATCAAAACCTCTGGGATACAGCAAACATGGTGTAAGAGGTAAGTTCATAGCATTAAATGCCTACATCAAAAGGTCTGAAAGAGCACAAATAGACAATCTAACATCACAACTCAAGGAACTAGAGAAACAAGAACAAACCAATCCCAAACCCAGCAAAGAAAAGAAACAACAAAGATCTGAGCAGAACTAAATGAAATTGAAGCAAAAACAATACAAAAGATAAATGAAACAAAAAGCTGCTTCTTTGAAAAGATAAACAAAATTGATAGACCATTAGTGAGATTAGCCAAGAAAAGAAGAGAGAAGATCCAAATAAGCTGAATTAGAAATGAAATGAGAGACATTACAACCAATACTGCAGAAATACAAAAGACCATTCAAGGCTACTATGAACACCTTTACACACACAAACTAGAAAACCTAGAGGAGATGGATAAATTCCTGGAAATATACAATCCTCCTAGATTAAACTAGCAAGAAATAGAAACTCTGAACAGACCAATAAAAAGCAGTCAGATGGAAATGGTAATTTAAAAATGCCAAAAAAAAAAAAAATCCAGGATCAGACGAATTCACAGCTGAATTCTATCAGACATTTAAAGAAGAATTGGTACCAATCCTTTTGACACTATTCCAAAAGATAGAGAAAGAGGAAATACTCCTTAAATCATTCTATGAATTTAGTATCATTGTAATACCAAAACCAGGAAAGCACATAACAAAAATAAAACCACAGGCCAATATCCCTGATGAATATGAATATAGATGCAAAAATCCTCAATAAAATATTAGCTAAATGAATCTAACAACATATCAAAAAGATAGTCCATCATGATCAAGTGGGTTTAATACCAGGGATACAGGGATGTTTTAACATATGCAAGTCAATAAATGTGATACATCATATAAACAGAATTAAAAACAAAAATGACATGATCATCTCAATAGACACAGAAAAGACATTTGACAGAATCCAGATCCCTTTATGATTCAAACCCTCAGCAAAATTGGCGCGGAAGGTACATACTTCAAGGTAATGAAAGCCATCTATGAAAAACCCACAGTAAATATCATACTAGATGGGGAAAAGTTGAAAGCATTCCCTCTGAGAACTGGAAAACTGGAAAGGATGCCCACTTTCACCACTTCTATTCAACATAATACTCGAAATCCTAGGCAGAGCAATCAGACAAAAGTAAGAAATAAAGGACATCCAAGTCAGTAATGAGGAAGCCAAACTATCGCTGTTTGCCGAAGGATATGATTGTATACCTAGAAAACCCTAAAAACTCCTCCCAAAAGCTCCTACAACTGATAAATGAATTCAGTAAAGTTTCAGGATACAAAATTCATGTACATAAATCAGTAGCAATGCTATACACCAATAGTGACCATGCTGAGAATCAAATCAAGGACTTAACCCCTTTTACAATTGCTGTAAAAAATAAAAATAAAATACTTAGGAATATACCCTACCAAGGAGGTGACAGCCCTCTACAAGAAAAACTACAAAACCCTGTTGAAAGAAATAATAGATGACACAAACAATGAAACCACATAGTGGATGTGTAGAATCAATATTGTGAAAATGACCATATTGCCAAAAGTCATCTACAAATTCAATGCAATTCCAATCAAAATACCATCATCATTCTTCACAGAACTAGAGAAAACTATCTTAAAATTCATGTGAAACCAAAAAGGAGCATAC
>NW_012109864.1:95418-103369 GCF_000951045.1 Mandrillus leucophaeus
CAGATAAAAGTTTGCTTAAGTTGCTCTTACATTTAAATGTTTTTTCATCTTTTTGTGTTGGTGATATGCAAACAGTTCAAGCTTTTCTCTTCTGGTTTGTGTTGTCACAAACACTGGACACCAGAGTATAGTTTGTTCTCTCTATAGTATATGTTCTATGTTATGAATGTGTTTTTGGACTATGTATAAGATTAATAATTTAGAAGCTCAATATGCTGAGAAATGCTGAATTCATTATGAGAATCCAATAAGAAAGTGATGATGCTACATCTATTACTTATTTCCCCAATCAATTGTGTTGATAGGTGCACAATTACTTTGGGGAAAAGCAAAATAAAACCACAGGGATACATCCTGAGAGAAAAACAGTACTGAAGCTAGAAAAAAAAAAACCTCAAAAAAATTGGATATAGGTTCATTTGGTTTTCTTTGTTTACATTTTTGTAATACATTGCTGGATTTCTACATAGTAAAGTTAATTATATTGTGAAATTTTTAAAACAATGATTTTGGAAATGGGCTTGGAATACCATCCCTTTTGAAGGGAGGAGAGACAGAGTACAAATGCATGAATGCAGGTAGGTTGGAAGTTTGAAGTTGGAAGGATGAGGATGGTCTCTGATTTATATTTGCTCAGACAATATTAGGCAAAATTATCACTTATACAAGATTAAATATGTGATGTTTCAGGTTTGTAGAGAAAGGAAAGTAAGTAAAATTCAGTTATGTTGTAGACTAGGAAAGAGAACTGATTAGTAAAAGGTAGAGTTACTAGGTGGTGCTGACGTTTGCTTTTATAAATTTAAAATTATCATGACTTCATTTTCACTTCATGTTCAGCTGCACAGAATTATGAGTGTAGGTGAAGAGCTAGATTCAACCTGGATTAGAATCCTGTCAAGAAAGAAGGATTGAGAAAGAAAAGGAAAAGGAAATAGAAGGAGAGTGCAAGGACATGATTGTAATCAGGCATGGAATGCAAGTGAGTAAGGAAGAAATGAAGTATGGTGTGGTAGAACAATCATAGGAGTGGAGGTGCTAGAGTCTATAAGTGGAAGCATGAAAGGTGTTATTTGAGTATTTGAGAGTGAGATTTGGGAGATGGAACAGTTATTGGCAATGACAAGATCAAGAGGACATCCAGGAGAGTGCATGATTGGGGGAATGGCATCAAGGAACCACGAGGTCTATGTGTTGAATTTTCTCCCCATCTATTGAAGTCACCAAGGTTGATCACAGGACCAGTAACAGAGGGAAAAACCATGGTTTCAGAGTGATATGGTTTGACTGTGTCCCTATCCAAATCTCATCTTGAATTTCCAAGTCTTGTGGGAGGGACCTGGTGGTAGGTAACTGAATCATGGGGGCAGGTCTTTCCCATGCTGTTCTCATGATAGTGAATACGCCTCATGAGATAGGATGGTTTTTAAAAAGGGGAATTTCTCCTGCACAAGCTCTTTTCTCTTGTCTGCCACCATGTGAGATGTGCCTTTCACCTTCCACCATTACTGTGAGGACTCCCCAGCCACGTGGAACTCCAGTAAACCTCTGTGTGTGTGTGTGTGTGTGTGTGTGTGTGTGTGTGTAAATTGCCCAGTCTTGGGTATGTCTTTATCAGCAGCAGGAAAGCAGACTAATACAGTAAATTGTCACCAGTAGAGTGGGGTGCTGCTGAAAAGATGCCCAAAAAAAGGGCAAAGCAACTTTGGATCTGTGTAACAGGCAGAGTTTGGAATAGTTTGGAGGGCTCAGAAGAAGATAGGAAAATGTGGGAAAGTGTAGAACTCCTTAGAAACTTGTTGAATGGCTTTGACCAAAATGCTGATAATGACATGGATAATGAAATCCAGTCTGAGGTGGTCTCAGATGGAAATGAGGAACTTGTTGGGAACTGGAGCAAAGGTGACTCTTATTATGTTTTAGCAAAGAAACTGACAGCATTTTGCCCCTGCCCTAGAGATGTGTGGACCTTTGAACTTGAGACAGATGATCTAGGATATTTGGTGGAAGAAATTTCTAAGCAGCAAAGCATTCAAGAGGTAACTTGGGTGTTGTTAAAGGCTTCAGTTTTATAAGGGAAGCAGAGTATAAATATTTGGAAAATTTGCAGCCTGACAATGCGATAGAAAAGAAAATCCCATTTTCTGAGGAGAAATCCAAGCTGGCTGCAGAAATTTGCATAAATAATGAGGAACTGAAAGTTAATCCCAAAGACAGTGGGCAAAATGTCTCCAGGGCACATCAGAGTTCTTCAAGGTAGCCCCTTCCATCATAGGCCTAGAGGCCTAGGAGGCACAAGTGGTTTCGTGGACTGGGCCCATGGTCCCTGTGCTGTGTGCAGCCTAAGGACTCGGTGCCCTGTGCCCTGTGCCCCAGCCGTTCCAGCCATGGCTGAAAGGGGCCAACGTAGAGCTCAGGCTGTGGCTTCAGAGGGTCCAAGCCTCAAGCCTTGGCAGCTTCTATGTGGTGTTGAGCCTGCCAGTGCACAGAAGTCAATAATTGGAGTTTGGGAACCTCCATCTAGATTTCCGAGGATGTATGGAAATGCCTGGATGTCTAGGCACAAGTTTGCTGCAGGGGCAGGGTTCTCAGGGAGAACCTCTGCTAGGACAGTGTGAAAAGGAAATGTGGGTTGGAGCCCCTACACAGAGTCCCTACTGGGGTACTTCCTAGTAGAGCTGTGAGAAGAAGGCTATCATCCTCCAGACCCCAGAATGGTATATCCACTGACAGTTGCATTGTGTGCCTGGAAAAGCTGCAGACACTCAATGCCAGCCCATGAAAGCAGTCAAGACAGAGGTCGTACCCTAACAAACCACAGGGGTGGAACTGCCCAAGACCATGGGAACTCACCTTTTGCATCAGTGTGACCTGGATGTGAGACATGGAGTCAAAGGAAATCATTTTGGAACTTTGAAAGATTTGACTGTCCTGCTGGATTTCAGACTTTCATGGGGCCTGTAGCCCCTTTGTTTTGGCCAATTTCTCCTATTTGGAATGGCTATATTTACTCAATGCCTATAATCCCATTGTATCTAGGAAGTAACTAACTTGCTTTTGATTTTACAGGCTCATAGGTGGAAGAGACTTGCCTTGTCTCAGATGATATTTTGGATTGTGGACTTTTGAGTTAATGCAGAAATGAGTTAAGACTTTGGATACTGTTAGGAAGGCATGATTGGTTTTTGAAATGTGAGGACATGCGATTTGGGAGGGGCCAGGAGTGGAATGACATGGTTTGACTGTGTCCCCACCCAGATCTCATCTTGAATTCCCATGTGTTGTGGAAGGGACCTGGTGGGAGGTAACTGAATCATAGCGGCAGGTCTTTCCTGTGCTGTCCTCATGGTAGTGAGTAAGTATTACAAGATCTGATGGTTTTTAAAAAGGGGAGTTTCCCTGCACAAGCTCTCTTCTCTTGTCTGCCACCATGTGAGATGTGCCTTTCACCTTCTGCCATGATTGTGAGGCCTTCCCAGCCATGTGGAACTATAAGTCCAATAAACCTCTTTCTTTTGTCTTGAGTATGTCTTTATCAGCAGCATGAAAACAGACTAATACACAGAACTAAGATCATCACTGCATCACAGGCCAGCAAGTGACGGGAGGCAAATATGACATAGTCTTTAAGAAGATGAACTCTGGAGCCACACTTCCAGGGTACAAATTCCCACTCTAACACCTCCTAGCTGTTTGACTGTGAATATTTCATCCAATGTCCCAGTACCTCAAGTGCATCAGTAGAATAAGGATAGGAACATATGTAACTCAGTGTTTTTGTGTATATTAAGTCAGATCGGTGCCTGGAACAAGGTAATCATTTTGAGCCCTGCCATGCTTGAATTTTCAGATTGAGTGAACAACAGGCATGTATATGCGAATATTCCAAAATCTGAAAAAATCTGAAATAGGAAACACTTCTGGTCCTTAGGATGAGATAAGGGATGTTCAACCTATGTAACTGTTAGTTGCTGTCAACTGGTAGTGTCATCAGACAGGGGAGTATTTTCAGTGTGTGTATGTGTGTGCATGAGTATGTATTTATTAGGAAGCATATAGAAATTAGCAAGGAAGGGCAAGTACCAGCAAGATATAAGGTATGGTTGAGAAAAGAGCAACCACTTGAGAAGGCTTCAGGGGAAGCTGTGACCTTGGGGAGGGTCAAGTTTCAGTGAGAGCCCAAAGGTAACAAGAATGACCAGAAAAAAGACAGAGATAAAACGGTTAGCTGCAAGCAGACTATGAGTTTCAAAAGCCACAAAACAAGAATTTAGAGCGGTGTGGAGGAGAGGTAGAACTTGGTCAGATTTAAGGGCATATATAGAACTGTATAGAGATAAGTGTCCTCATCCTGATGGATAACTGGGAGGGCAGCGCTGGTCCTGCTGAATCAGGTAAACTAAAGAGATTAGGTATGAGGACCTTGGTCCTGGTTATCTTTCCTCCTGAGATCACTGTCATGTAGTTTTTCAGAAGATGGACTGTGGAACTTGCAAAATATGAACAAAGTTCTTCTGTGGCCTGTGTAGAGTTTAGCAGCGTCACTACCTAGCAGGGAAGCCAGACCACTTCTAAGTAAAAGAGGGCAAGTTTATTTATTATTATTAGTGCTAAAACCGAATCTAACAGTCAATTCAGGTCCCCAAGACTAGGTCAAAGCCTCATTATAAGTTTTCAAAGCACTTAATTTCTTCTTCAAAGCACATATCATAATAGTGATCATATAATAAATTGCATATTTATTTAATGACTATTTCCCCTCACCTCTTTTATTCACTGATAGAGCATCAGAACTTTGCATGTAGTAGTCACTATATCTAATGCATATCTATGTATCTATATCTCTATTTACATATATACCTATATCATCTTTTAGTGGGTGTTATATTAGGGGTTAAGATGCCAAATAGATTTATTGGCAATGATCATATCTAATTTCAAAGGTTTGCTCTCTAAGCCTGGTGCCTCCATGTTACTTATCCATGGTTAATGAAGGCTGTTTTTGGAAGAGCAGCCCAGGGAGGAATGGAATTCAGCTCTACAGCTATCTTACGGGCTTTACTTGCAGCATCTTTATAGACTTTCTTCAGGAGAAAAACAATGGAGACAGCTTGAGAAATGAATCAGTCCGAATTGTTGAAACTTGAGTAACAGAGTAGTCTTGAGCTAGTATGAATAAGAGTTCGCTTGGGATGTCCTTTTCACAGTTGAATTCAATAGAGATTATTTTTACATTGTCTGGAATTGTTCAGTGGTTATTTCATTTTTCGTTTCTCAACTAGATCATAACTCTTTAGTGACAGGAGGGAGTGTCACTTGGGCTGCAGGCAGCTGAGCCTCATTTGGCCAAAGCCAAGTGGTTTTTTTGTTATACTGTGCGAGCTATGTTTGGGAAAATCAGACTGGCATTATGTAATAATACATAAAAAAGGCCATCTTGTGGTCAGGGTGCTGTGGTTAATGGGTGAGAAAACAAGGTTGCAAACCACTTGCCACACTTTTAATAGGGCCTCCTTGAATTAATGAGGCCATGTTGTCAGGGCATTGGGGCATAAATGCAGACACCAGTTCATTTATTGCTGCATTCCCCATAGTACATAACGGTCTACAGCAGCTATGGTGTACATGTTAATAATTATTTTACTCAGTGACTGGAAATAGTATATTTTTTTTTCACTGTTATACTCTCAGATAACTGCCGTAGCATTGCTTTTTTGCACATGTAGTAGCACACTTGGTTGAAACTGACTTTTTGGAGTTGGGAAAGCTATCAGGGAACTGCTGAAATGAGGCGGCTTGTGGTCTTTCCCCCTCCTCCTTACCCCTAGTTGAATTAATACCCAATTTAACAATTTAAACAAGTGTCTGAGAACCAAGGAGAGAATTTCAGGAAAAGGCAATAGTGCTTTGCAAACAGCTGGGGTCCAGTAAAGTTGAATCAGTGAGCTGAGCAAGAAGAGGGCAACAACACAGATTCAGAGCAAATACAGGAAGGTGGGGAAGAAAGATAGCGGGGGGAGGTAGGGTGGCAGCAAAAGAGTAAGGAATATCAGGATCCATGAGACCTGCAACAACTTGCACATTTGACTTAGCGTCCCGATATTTTCATCCTAGCTTGGTCTGTTATTTGGCTGAAATCTGTGTCCTGAAGCAAACATTTTAGGTGGGGTTGATATTAGGATCCCAGAAAATCTTTACATAGAGGCTGGATTTAAATCCACTCCACTCTCTTATTCCCACCCATTTAATATTGTCACACTTCCTGACACGTTATACTGGCAGGGACTGAAAAGGAAGACTGACCTGCTCTTGGCCTTTTCTTCCCACATCCACTTTTTATCTGCACAAATAGTACATAAACATAATGCTTGAGAATTGCAAAATGTTCAAGGTGATTTTTAAAATATGGCTATCAGATGAAAATATCAAGAAGTATTTTATGTTGTCTTAGTTAGACTCTTGAGTAACTTGTGCTGTGTGATAACATTCTTTACTGTCATTACTCTTGGAACACAATAGCCTTCTTTCTGGTCTCCTTCCTGCCCCTTGTACTTCTCTCCACACAGCAACCAGTGACTGGTATGGACTGAATGTGTGTGTCCCCCTCCCATTCATATGTTGAAGCCCTAATTCCCAATGGGATAGTATTTGGAGATGGAGACTTTGGGAGTTAATTATAATAAATGAAGTCATAAAGGTGGAGCCTTCATGATGAAATCAGTGTTTTTATAAGAAAACACACCAAAGCGCTCTTGTGCGCTGTCTCCACTGTCTCTTTTTCTGTCTCTCTCTCGTATCTGCCATGAAAAAACACACTGAGAGTGAAGGGATGACCGTCTGCAACCTGGGAGACAGTCCTCCTCACCAGAATCTGACCATGTTGACACCCTGATCTCAGAATTCCAAGCTTTCAGAATATGAGAAAAATATGTTTCTGGTTACACCACCCAGTTTACAGTTTTATGTTATGACATCCCAAGCTAATTAATATAGCCATCTCTCAAAAATGTACATTATATCTGAAACTTTCCTGCTGAAAACCTTTTAAGGACTACTTATTTCTCCTGGAATAAAATTAAAATCCTTATCATAGTCTACAAGGTGCTGAATAGTCTTTTCTTCAACCTCATCTCATATTGTCCCATGAAAAGCCATTTTCCACCACAGAAACTTTGCACTACTCATCCCTGCCTGCATGGCTCACCTTCCACTGCTTATTTTATTTATTCACCTTATAAATATTTCTAGTTATTATGCCAATGATATACATGATAACTTTCTGCATACTTTTTTATTGTTTGTCTCTCTATATACTGTTATGTAATGAAGAACATAAACTGCGTGAGGACAGATATGTTGTCATTTCCTTTCATTGATGTGTTCCTTGCACATAGTACAGCATTGGAGACATAACAGGTACCTATAAAACATTCATGGAATGAGTGATTACTAGTCTAGAATTCTCAGAGTATTTTCATTGACATGAAAAAACTCACTTCCTTCTTTGATTCTTTGTTATAATTTTGTTTTATTTAGCTTGGGGTTCATTATAAAACATATTTACCTTTCAATTCCACATTTTTTAAAATTTTATTTATGTATTATTATTATACTTTAAGTTCTAGGGTACATGTGCATAATGTGCAGGTTTGTTACATACGTATACTTGTGCCATTTTGCTGTGCTGCACCCATCAACTCGTCAGCACCCAACAACTCATCATTTACATCAGGTATAACTCCCAATGCAATCCCTCCCCTCTCCCCCCTCCCCATGATAGGCCCCGGTGTGTGATGTACCCCTTCCCAAGTCCAAGTGATCTCATTGTTCAGTTCCCACCTATGAGTGAGAACATGCGATGTTTGGTTTTCTGTTCTTGTGATAGTTTGCTAAGAATGATGGTTTCCAGCTGCATCCATGTCCCTACAAAGGACACAAACTCATCCTTTTT
>NW_012109864.1:109174-158960 GCF_000951045.1 Mandrillus leucophaeus
ATTGTCCGGCACTCCCTAGTGAGATGAACCCAGTACCTCAGTTGAAAATGCAGAAATCACCGGTCTTCTGTGTCGCTCACGCTGGGAGTTGGAGACTGGAGCTGTTCCTATTCGGCCATCTTGCTCCGCCTCAATTCCACATTTTTAATTAAACATGGGCTGGTTCATGGCTGGGAATAATCCTATTTATATAATATCTATTATTTCCTCACATGTATCTAGAAGGCTTCTCCACAATAATAACTTTTAACCTGGTAAACTGAGACCCAGCTTTGAGCCCTGAACTTAGAGGGGCCTACCCTGGCTCTCCAGGACCTCACCTCTCCAATGGGTCAGGAGTCCATGGGGCCAAGAGGATACACTCACCCAGGACCTGCCCACTGATTTTATGATCAGATGCCATGACACATAGAAATCTAGAATCCCACACTCAAATCACCCAAGCCCGCTTCTAGGTCCTACAGTACCTCTTTTTTCAAGACTGGGTCCAGCATGTACCACACACCTTGGCCTGAGGAAAGCTATTACCATAGGTGTGAGCAGAGTCTAGACAAGTATACTGGGGTGTCTATATGCCTCTGTGCAAGGCAGGACAGACCAAGTGTGGAGATGGGAAGAGAAATCAGCCTGATAATCAGTAATTCCAGAATCTGTCAGACAGACTTGGCCCCAAGAGTAAAGAGGCCTTGGGTTCAGGCATTCACCCCAAGACATTTGCTGAGTTGTTGTACAAGCTTGGAGTTGGAATAAAAAAGACTAGTCATAGAAAATTACGAAAAGAATAAAATGAAGAAAATTTACTGTTAATAAAGAAGTTTTAAGAGTTAAAGAAACCCTAAAGTAAAAATTATATTACTAGGAAAGTTTGTTTATCTATTAAGGTTTTCTTTTTGGCTACAGTATGAAGATTTTTAAAACACTATAAGTTTCATATATTACCTTTTCTCACGAGCCAATTCTTGCAAAGGTAAAGAAAGTTAGTTACTTCCTGTTTCTTCATAAGTATTTTTGAAGAATTTAATATAGACTAGAAAGTGATTTTTAAAATGCTTTGTGCCAATCTTCCAGAAGTTCTGCAAAGTTGTACTGATTGCCTCTGTAGCTATAAAATGGCAAAGTTAGTGTTAATGGTCAGGGTAGAAGGATGGCTATGGATCAATTTTCATGGAGTAGCTTTGCTTCCCGCCTGAGGTGACATGAAAGCAGCCTTTTACCCTGAATTAAAAGAGCAACTATCTAGATTTATATCCACTCCCTTATTTTATTCTGGTTTATACTCATAGGTAAGGAATTTAAGCTATATAAAATATGTATTCCCCAAAAACTGGAACCACATAAAAAAGAGAGCATATAACTAAATTATTATTACATTTGCAGTTTTTAACAGACCCTAATGTGATTAATCTTAAAATTTTGTTATGGGTAACAACTATCATTGCACATATTTAAAATTGTCTAACTAGAGACAATTGGCTTTGATATTACACAATTGCCAGTTAGAAGTCCTTAGAAGTTTTATAAGCATAGAGAAGTAAAGTAATTCTTAAAAACCTGAATGAAATAAGCAAAGATGAGATCAGAAAGGTAAAAGTGAATTCAAAAAATAAAAGAGCTAAACAGAAATACAATTGGATCTGTTGATGAGGGCAATAAAAGTAAACAATGAAAATTATTTTTGACCAGGCTGATGGGATTTGAAGTGTTAAAAAGTACCTCTTCTTTTCTTTTTCTTAAAACAAAGAAAACACTTTCCTTTCTCTGTCTATAAACTTATATGTGATCAGGTAGGAAAGAGATTTTGAGAGTCAAAATATAGATTGGGGTGAGGACAATATGGTTCATAGATTTTATTAATAGAATTTTTAAAAATCAAAGTCTTCAATGAACATTCCATGCACATTCATTGTTCTCAAAGTTGCCCAAGTAAAACTATACGAAACCACATATTAGATTCATCGAGCTACACTGCAAATTACATATTAAGTATTGGCTTGTATAATTTTCTTGTAAGATATGGTATTTACTTTATCTTCAATTAGTAAATACAGAGCTTATAAATATCTAGTGAATTCTGTTTATAGGGGGCACAAAAATCTAAACATTAAAATCTTGAATTATTACATGGTAGGGTTTGGACTAAGATGAAATGGTAGTGAAATGAGTATCTTTGATAGTGTTACATAAGAAGCATAGAGTCCAACACTTTTCATAGTGAAAAGCTATTTTCAGGTGCTTTATTGCCAATCTGGTGCCTTCTCTCTGCCAAAAATTTAGGTGCTTGTGTGAACACATATACAACACCAAAGTACAGATTGGAGAACGCACAAGGAATGTCATCCCCAGGAAATAAGCAACCATGGTTGGCATTTTGCAGAGCATATTGAAACAAAGTACACCTTAAATTTCAGTATCACATAGACATCAGCATAAAACTATAGGACCATAGAAAGACTGTTGGTGAAATCTGAAGTTTGAGCCTTTCTAGTAGAGATACTGAAATTAGGCACCATTTAATACAAATTGGCATGGCACACACATATAGATTATAGACTCAGAATATGAACATTCAGACAAGACTAATTTTGAGATACCAGTTATCTAATGTGAATGGCCTGGAAGTAAATACCAGAATCACTCTGGATATTGCTTGTAGTTTTGAAAATCCAGCCAGATGTATTATCATTCCTAATAAATTGTGCTTAGTTCTTATTTCATGTTGTGGAATTATTCTTCTCATGTAATTTTGAGTTTAATAAAAAATAAAGTCCTGAAGAAAAGGATCTCAAAAAGTAGGTATTTATAAAGAGATTTATTTATCTGGGTAAACCCACTAAAATTTTAGTGAGTATTTGGGTGCTCAGATTTTAAAATCAGGCAAGAATTATTCCAGCTGAATGGTGTTTAAAGAGAATAAGGCTTATTATTTTCTGGATGAGTTTTACCTAATCCTGGAATGCATGTAAGATAGGCTGTAGTCTACAGTTTTTGCACGTAAAATCATTCAGACTTTAACACAATGAAGTTGCCTTTTCATTCTTGATGAATATCCATTAAATACAGAGTCACAGAACAAGACAATATCAGAAAGAAAGTGACTGGGAGTGGTGGCTTATGCCTGTGATTCCAGCATTTTGGGAGGCCAAGGTGAGTGGATCATGAGGTCAGCTCGAGACCATCCTGGCTAACCCGGTGAAACCCCGTCTCTACTAAAAATACAAAAAATTAACCAGGCATGGTGGCACGCACCTGTAGTCCCAGCTACTCAGGAGGCTGAGGCAGGAAGATCACTTGAACCCAGGAGGCAGAGGTGGCAGTGAGCCGAGATGGCACCACTGCACTCCAGCCTGGGTGACAAAATGAGACTTCATCTAAAAAAAAAAAAAATTGTATAATTTTTCTGAAGCACAAAATTAAAAGTTGTATATATTATCACTTGGGAAGACTGAGACTTGGAGTTAATTGTTGAGTTTCCTAGAATACAATATAAATATTTCTTATGGAGCCTTTTAGGATATCTCAGGTGATCAGATTATGGTTACTAGGCAAATGCAAAAGTAAGTTTTAAAAACATTCTACTTCTTGTTCACAATGGAATTTAGTTGGTCTGATAAATCATGTATGTGCTATCAATTCTCTTTCTTACTGATAATGGGTCAATACAATTATATGCAGTTCTAACTCCGCAACTGGACAGACAAAATGTTGCATGTAAAATATTAAACTTAACAAACCTAAGCATCAGTCATTTAAAATGCAAGTAGCTGGTCTTCTTGAACCATTCATATTTTCCTAAATCCAACATATTCTCTCATATCACTTCACCTCTATACAAGTTCCTCAGAATGACCCTCTTCTGTTTCTAATTTGGCTAATTCCTGTTCACCTGTTAAAACTCAACTCACCCATCACATTCTCCAGGCATCCTTCCTTATTATCCTTTTGCCCATTTCAGTTATTCTGGTTTGGACATTCTCTTTCTGTGTTTCCATAACCTGCCAGGCTTTTGTCTGTCATAACACTTATCCTCCAATGTTATGTTCATCTTTTTGTTTTTCTCCTTTAACAGAGAATACCAAATGTATCTATTAATTTTAAATTATCAGTGTAAGCAGTGTCAGATAGATAATAGGTGCTCAATACTAGGTGCCTAAAAAATTAAAGTTAGTATAAGACATTTTGCAGCATATGGAGTGATGTTAGACTGCAAGGGATTCAGTTTTTGATAGACTTTGATGTGTCAGAAAGGAGAAACATCAACTGCCATCAGTGAAAATGTCTTATTACTAGTCATCTGGAACAGTTCACATTTTGTGAACCTAATGAGTATAGAAGCCGCCTAAAGAGCCCTCTATCACATGAAATGGACAGCCCTCTTCAACCAGTGACATTGTTGATCTCAGAGCTATTCAACCTAAAAAGGTCATAAAATAAAAGACTGTTGATATGAGATTCTGAAACACTCTATCACTATCATAATTTTCCCAGTTAACATATTTTTAGTGCCTATTCTGCATCAGGTATTAGTCCATTTTCACACTGCTATAAAGAACTACCTGAAACTGGGTGATTTATGCAGAAAAGAGGTTTAATTTACTCACAGTTCCACAGGATTAACAGGAAGTATGACACTTGGAGGACTTAGGTAATTTACCATCAGGGCTGAAGGTGAAGGGTAAGTAAGGACCTTTTTCACATGGTGGCAGGAGAGAGAGAGAGAGAGTGAAGGGGGACATGTCGTACACTTTAAAACCATCAGATCTCCTGAGAGCTCACTATTCATGAAACAGTAAGGGGAAATGTGCCACTATGATCTAATCACCTTCCACCTGGCCCCTCCCCTGACACATGGGGATTACATTTGGACATGAGATTTGGGTGGGGAAACAGAGCCAAACTATATCAGGTATCCATAAGCATTTTATGTACATTATTTTTATTTAATCATTACAACTTAATTGAAATAGGCATTGGTATTTCATACATACTGCAGATGGGAAAATTGAGAATTTGGGGAATAAGTAAGTTGCTCAAAGTCAGACAGTAATAGAATTTCAATGCTGGTCTATCTCTAATGATCATGATCTCCACTGTTCAGCTATTCTGTTTCCATTAGATACAGCCTGGAATATTCACTGGTGTTTCATTTCCCTACTTATTGTCACCATCAGTTATTTTCTGACTCTTCCCCTTCACAACAGTTGACTCTATAACTGACCGTGACTCCTCAAGCACCCTCTTCCAGTGTTAATCTAGCAGCAGGACTAATTTATCAAGACTGGGGAGAATAAGAGGAAAGTTTGATCTTCTCACTTGAAACTCCTACTCTCCTCCATTTCCTTCTGCTAAAGTATTCATTATGCAGAATGGAACACAGAATTAAAACAGAAGGAAATGGGTGGGTGACATGACTTTGCTCTGTGTTCCCACCCAAATCTCATCTTGAATTGTAATCATCTCCACATGTCAAAGGCAGGGCCAGGTGGAGATAATTGAATCAGGGGGGCAGTTTCCCCCATGCTGTTCCCGTGATAGTGAGTTCTCACAAGATCTGATGGTTTTGTAAGGGGCTTCCCTCTTCACTCCACACTCGTTCTCTCTCTTGCCACCCTGTGAAGAGGTGCCTTCCACTGTGATTGTGAGTTTCCTGAGACCTCCCCAGGCATGTGGAACTGTGAGTCAATTAAACCTCTTTTCTTTTTGAATTACCCAGTCTCGGGTATTTCTTCATAGCAGTGTGAGAATAGACTAATACAACGGAGAAGGGAATAACCTTAATTTTGCTTTTTCCATCCCTAATCCTAACACCATCACCACACTTCTTCTACTGAAACACTTACAATGTGATTATGTGATGAGAAGAAAAGAGACAGAGATGAGAAAAGGAAATCATGTGGAAAATATGAGGGTAAATACTATCAACATTTTTTCTTCCATATTTACCAGTCAAATCCCCCCAACTCCCAAACTCACTTATCCCTTGTATGAATAAACATTTCTGTTTAAGTATAATACATAGAGTGTACAAATCATAAATGTATTTTAATAATTTTTTACAAAATGGACAGATTTATAATCACCACCCATGTCAACAAACAGAACAGTATCAACACATTGTGAATTTAAATTGCATTTTCCTGGTGATTAATAAGTTGCAACAACTCAGATATTTAATAGTCATTTGAGTATTTTATTTAGTGATCTGTCTTTTCAAGTCTTGCCTATTTTTAAAATTGTGTTGCCTGTCATCTTTTATTAACTTGTAAGAGTGATACACACGCACACAAACACACACATACATAACATATATATGTTGTATGTATTGCAAATATTTTCTTTCCCTTATTTGTTTGCCTTTGAAGAGTATTGTCTTTGATGAAATTAGGATTTTTTAAATTTTAATATAGTTTTACATAATTCTATATAATTTTTTAGTCTTCTGTAATCCATGAATTGTAATGTAATCCAACTTATCAATATTTTTTTCTAATGATTAGTACATTTTGTGGTCTGTTGAAGAAATCTTCGCTGCAAAATTATGAAGATATTCTCTTATGTTATCTTCCAGAAGCTATGTTTTATCTCATGTAAATTTTGATCTATAATCCATCTGGAATTGATTTTTGAGTGTAGGGTGAACTCTGTGTTAAGAATCATTTTTTCTTCTGAATATGCAATTAACTCATTATTATTTTTTTGAAAAGCCCTCCTTTCTCCACAGCATTGTGTCACCTTTGCCCTAAGTCAATTGTTAGTAGTGGTGACAATCTGCTGCTGGACTCTCTTTTGCCCTGATTTAATTGTCTATTCAAGTGCCAATGCCATGCTCTCTTAATTTATGTAATGTCTTCAAATTTTGTTCTTTTTAGAATAGCTTGGCTTCTTGAGACTCTTTGCATTCCATTAGTCCTAAAATCTGATTGCCCATTTTTACAAAAATATAAACAACACAAAATACTTGCTAGAATTTTTACAGGAATTGCATTAAACACATAAGCCAATTTGCAGAAAATTGAAATCTATTGAATACTGAGTCTTCCAGTCTAAAACTTGGTATATTGGTAACATCTCAGTTTTTTCAGGTCTCTTAAATGCTTCTCACAATAACTTATTGATTTGCATGTTTAGAACTTTTACATACTTTGTCATTTCCTACATATTTTATTTATTATGCTTTTTTAAATGTGAGTTTTTAGTTTTATCTCTAATTGGTGGTACATATAAATACATTTGCTTTTTAAATACTGTTCATCTGTGCAAAGACATTGCTTAAGTTGTACTGCTTTTAATAATTTATCTGTATTTACTTTGGAATTTTAAATGTATAAACATGTAAACCGTAAATAAAAGTTTTATTTCTTTATTTACCATTCTTCTACTTTCTTCCTTCCTTTTTCCTTCCTTACCTCCTTCTCCCCATCTCCTGTCACTTTTCCATCTCTCTTCAACTCTCTTCTTCTTGTTCTTCCTCTTCTCTTGTTCTCTTTTTCTCTCTCTCTGTATCTCTCTCCCTGTCCCGTCCTTCTTTTACTTTTTTTTGTTTTTTGCCATATTGTACTAGTAGAAACCTTCAAAATGGTAATGAATACAAATGGTAATACAGTACATTCTTATCTTATTCCCAGTCCCATGATGAAAACTTTTAATCCTATAGCATTAAATATAATGTTTATTGTAGATATTATGTTATAGATACCTTTTATCAGATAAGAAACTTTTCTTCTAATCATAATTTTCTAAGATAATTTAATTACGGTCTTTAATCATTTCCAATGCTTTTCCTGCATCTTTTGAGGTCTTTGTAGAATTTCCCTTTTTATTTTGCTAATGTGATGAATTACTTTAATTTTATAATATTAAAGAAACCTCGCTTTCTAGAATAAGTTCAAGTTTGTTGTAATATAGTTTTTAAAGTATATACATTTGAATTTTATTTGTTCATAATTTCACAAACATTGCATTCTATTTATAAAATATATTGACTTGTAATTTTCTGTTCTTATAATGAACTAGTTAAGTTTTAGTATCGAGCTTTCATTAGCCTTAAAAAATAATTAGAGAACTTTTACTTGTGTGTTTTAGACTACTTTGTATGGATGGTACTATTTTTCTTAAACAGCTTTGAAGAAATAACTATTACATTGTCTGATTCTTACCTGTCTTTGATATTGTTGGAAATTTTTAGTTCCAGTTTCAATTTGTTGTAAGCTCTTTAGAGTATTTTTATATTTTATAATAAAATCTGTAAAATAAATCTACCTGTTTGTTTCTGATGTTAGTAATTAGTACCTTCTTCCATGTATAATTTCAATTGTTTATTTTTATATGTAGGATATCAGTTGACTTTTGTATATTGACTTTGTATCTTGTGAAATTTCAATGCTCACGTTTTAATTCCAGGAATTTTTTTGTTGTTGTTGATTCTATAGAATGCTTTTACCTAGGCAATTATGTCATCTATGAATAAAGACAGCTTTATTTTTTTCTTCTCAACTAACATGTATTTATTTCATTTTCTTGTCTTATTGCATTAGCTATGACTTTCACTACAATGTTGAATGGAAGCGGCAAGAAAGGACATCCTTATCTTGTTCCTGATCTCAGGAGAAAGGCATTCAGTTTCTTACCAGTAAGTATGATGTTAGTTTTTCTGTAGCTATTCTTTATAAAGTTTAGTGAGTTCCTTCTATTTCCAGTTTGCTGAGGGCTTTCTTTTGTTTTTTCTTTTTTTTTTCTTTTTTTAAAATCATGATTAGGTGTTGGATTTTGTCAAATGCTTTCTCTGCAACAATTAACAGGATCATATGATTTTTCTTCTTAAACCTGTTGATGTGGTGGGTTGTACTGATTGTTTCTGATATACCACCTAAATCCCACTTAGCTACTGCTATGGTTTGAATGTTTGTCTCCTCTAAAACTCATGTTGAAATCTCATTGCCAGTGTAATGGTATTGGGAGGTGGAATCTTTAAAATATTGTTAGGCCACAACAGATATACCCTCATAGGAGTTTCAATGCCTTAAATAAAAAAGTCTTCAGGAGTGAGCTCTCTCTCTTACCCTCTCACCTCTTGGTATGTAATAATGCAGCAAGAAGGCCTTCATCAAAAGCAAGCAGCTTGGTATTGAAATTTCCAGTCTCCAGAACTGTATGCCAATAAATGTCTGTTTATTATAAATTATAGAGTCTTTGGTATTCTGTTGTAGCAGCACAAAAGAGACTGAAACAGCTATGGTGTAGCTGTTTTTTTTTTTTTTAATACATTGCTGAATTCAATTTGCTTTGTTGAAGATTTTTGCATCTAAGTTCATGACAGATGTTGAGCTGTAGTTTTCCTTTCTTGTAATGTCTTTATCTGGTTTTGGAAATATGATAATGTTGACCTCATAGCATAATTTAGAAAATGTTAGTGCTCTGTTTTATTGAAAATTTTGTAACAAATTGGCATTATTTCTTTCTTAAATGTTTAGTAAAATTTACCAGTGTAACCATCTGGAACTGGGTTTCCTTTTTTTGAAAGATTATTTATTAAAGTTTTTAAATAAACATATAAATATTTACATTGTTTCCCCTTGTGTGGGTTTTGATAGTTTGTGTCTTTCAAGGAAATTCATGGGCATAGCATTGTTCATAGCATTCCTTTGTCATCCTATTATTGTTCCTGTGACGAGTAAGGATGCTCTCTCTTTTATTTCTGATAAATTGCATGTTCTTTCATTTTTTTCTTGATTAACATGGCTAGAATTTTTTAATTTTATAATTATTTTTAAATAATCAAATATTAAATGTATTGAATTTGTCTATTGTTTCTATTTTCAAATTTTAATCATTTCTGTTTAATTTTTATTGGTTTCTTTTCTTGTGCTTGCCTTAGGTTAAATTTCTATTCTTCTTCTAGCTTCTTAAAATGGAAGCTTATATTATTGATTTTAGATAGTTTTTCTTTTCTGATATATGTATTTAGTGTTTTAACTAAAAATTTCCCTCTTAATATTTTCATTGCATCCCACAAATTGTAATTTGTATTTTTTATTTCGCTTAGTCCAAAATGTATTTTATTCATTTTGAGACTTCTTCTTTGACCCATGTGTTATTTAGAAGTGTTATTGCTTAATCTCCAGATATTTGATAATTTGCTTGTTATTGATTTATATTTTAATTTCATTGTCATCTGAGGACATACTTTGTATGATTTTTATCCCTTTAAATTTAAGGTACATTTTATGGCCAAAAATATGGCCTATCTTAATGAATGTTCCATATGAGTTTGAAGAGAATGTGTGTTCTGCTTTTGTTTAAGGAACTATTCTTTAAATATCAATTAGTTGGAACTGATCAATAGTGCTGTTCAGAACAACTATATACTTACTGATTTTCTGCCTGCTGAATCTATCAACTACTGAAAGAGGGCTTTTGAAGTCTCTACTATAATAGTGGACTTGTCCATTTCTTTTTATAGTTTTAACAGTTTTTCTCTCGTATTTTGATGCTCTATTGTTAGGTGCCTACACGTTAAAAATTGTTATGTCTTCATAGAGTATTGACCTTTCTATCATTATGTAGCGCTCCTGTTTATCCCTGATAATTTTCCCTATTCTAAAATCTGCTTTTGTCTGAAATTAATATAGCTACTCCAACTTTCCATTAATTAGTGTTAGCATGATATATAATTGTTCTTCCTTTTACTTTTAATTTATTTGAATGTTTATATTTAAAATATATTCCCTGTAACAACATTGCTGTCATTACTTTCACTTGTTCATGATATAATTATCCAATACAATGTTGCTATTATTTACTTTTTAAATGTTTTTAAAAATTTATTTTTTATTTTTGACATATTGCAATTGAATATATTTACAGGGTACAATGTGATGTTTTGATATATATCTATGTTGTATCATGATCTAATCAGGGCAATTAGTGTAATCATCATCTCATGCATTTTCTGTGATGAGAATATTCAAAAGCCTCTTTTCTAAGTGTTTTGTGATATGGAATATTTTAATATTAACCATAGTCATCCTATTTGACAATAGAACAACCCAATTCATTTTTTAATTTAATTAACAATTTGTACTAATTGATCAACTTCTTACCATTCTATTATTCCTCCTCCCTTTCCCAGTCTCTAGTAACCACTGTTTTACTCTGGTTTTATATCAAGTTTTTTAAAAAAGATTCCACATATGAGTGAGATTATATAGTATCTGTCATTTAGTCTCTGGCTTATTTCACTCAACATGATATTCTCCAGGTTCATCCCTGTTGTCACAAATGACAGGATTTTATTCTTTTTCACAGCTGAGTAATATTCCATTGTGTGTGTGTGTGTGTGTGTGTGTGTATCTCACAATTCCCTTATCCATTCATCTGTTGTTAAACTTTTAGGTTGATTCCATATGTTAGCTATTGTAACTAGTGCTGCAATAAACATGAGAGTGCAAATATCTTTTTGACATACTGATTTCCTTTCCTTTGGATATACATGTAGTAGTGGCATTTCTGAATCATATAGTAATTCTGTGTTTAATTTATTGAGGAACCTATATACTGTTTTCCATTATGGCTGTACTAGTTTACAATCCCACCAAGAGTGTGTAAGTGTTTCCTTTTCTCACCATTTTAGCCAATACTTGATTTCTTTTATATTTTTGGTATTAGCCATTCCAACTGGAGTAAGGTGGTATCTCATTGTGGGTTTACTTTGTGTTAATGACACTGAGCATTTTTCATATACCAGTTGGCTATTTGCATGTCTTCTTTTGAAAAATATCTATTAAAGTTTGCCCATTTTTTTATTGTGCTATTTTTTCTATTTCTATTGAGTTGCTTAAATTTCATACATTCTGGATATTAACCTCTTATCAGACATAAAGTTTTTGTCTATTTTCTTTCCTTCTGTAGGTTGTCTCTTTACTGTGTCAATGTTTTCTTTGCTGTACAAAAGCTTTTGAGTTTGATTTAATTCCATTTGTCTATTTTTATTTTTGTTGCCTGTGACTTTGCAGCCTTATTAAAAAAATAAAACACTTTCCCAGCCCAATTTCATAAAGCTTCCTCTCTATGTTTTCTCCTAGTTGTTTCATAGTTTTTAGTTTTACATTTAAGTCTAATTTATATTGAGTTGATTTTGTATATGTTGAGAGGTAGTGGTCTAGTCATAGTCTTCCACATGTAGATATTCAATTTTCCCAACACTTATTTATTGAAGAGATTGTCTTTCCCTCAATGTATGTTCTTGGTACCTTTGTTGAAAATTAGTTGGCTGTGGATGTGTTAATTTATTTCTGGGCAGGCTATTTGGTTCCATTAGTCTATGTGTCTGTTTTTATGACAGTACCATGCTGTTTTGTTTACTATAGCTTTGTAGTATATTTTGAAGTCAGGTAGTG
This sequence comes from Mandrillus leucophaeus, assembly GCF_000951045.1. NCBI lineage: Eukaryota > Metazoa > Chordata > Mammalia > Primates > Cercopithecidae > Mandrillus > Mandrillus leucophaeus. The sequence goes on from NW_012109864.1 coordinate 121,567, forward strand.
TAATGCATCCAGCTTTGTTCTTTTTGCTTAGGACTGTTTTGGTTATTCAGGGTCTTTGTAGTTTCATATGAATTTTACAAGAACAATTTGAACCCTCCTTTGCAATTTGGATGCCTTCTTTTTGTTTCTTTCGTCTAATTGCTCTGGCTAAGACTTACAGTATTATGCTGAACAGCAGTAGTGAAAGTGGGCATCCTTGTCCTGCTCAGCTAAATATCCACATCCTCATCTCAGATGCTGGGGCAGTGGAAGGGATTACTCAGCAGGGGATACTTGGCATAGAGACATGGTTCTCCTCAGTTAATTGGCAGTACCAGTGTGTGGGGGCTTACTTGTGAGGATAAGGCTGACCTTCTCCTTATCAGTAGATCAGTCCAGTTTATTAAAATTCCTCCACAGTTATCCTGTCCCCAAAAAGATTACAAATCAATTATACAGAGTATGACTAACAGAAATAAAATGTGCTGGCTGCAGCTTCTGTATCCATGGATTCCGTATTAAGGGGAACCATATTCTTAGTGTGTTGCCAAGGGCTTACAGTTGCTGTTGTTTCTCACATTGGCCATGTTCCTCCATAACCCCTGAACCAGAATATACAAAGCCTGGAGTTAGATAACCATCTGACTTTTTTTTTCTTTTTGAGCTGGGGTCTCACTCTGTCACCTGCCTGGAGTGTTGTGGCGTAATCTCGGCTCACTGCAACCTCTGCCTCCCTGGGCTCAAATCATCCTCTCACCTCAGCCTGCTGAGTAGCTGGTACCACACGTGTGCTACCAAACCCAGCTAATTGTTTTTGCATTTTTGACAAAGACAAGGTTTCACCATTTGCTCAGGCTCATCTTGAACTCCTGAGCTCAAGGAATCCACCTGCCTCAGCCCCCCAAAGTGCTGGGATTACAGGCGTGAGCCTATGTGACCAGCCTATCTGACTTCTTAAAAACTGTAGAACTTCACTTAAGTTATTTATTGTAGTCTTTTATGCCTATCTGTAAAATTTTAATAAACGAAATGTCCTATTTTTGTAGAAAATTTGTATTAAGTGCTCTGTGACTTTAATTCATGTATGTAGTTATCCAGATGTTCCAAGCACTATAGAATAAACATTCTGATCACTGAACTGTACTGAGTAAAATGCATGAGAAGAATTAAATAAATAATAGAAATTTTAGCTTATCACAGCAGGAAAAGATCCTCCTGATCATAGAGGAAAACTTGTTCAGCTCTTCCTCATTAGGCATGATATTAGCTGTGAGTTTGGCATATATGGCCTTTATTTTGTTGAAGTGTTTAATACATACTTTCTATATCTAGACATAGATAGATGTTTGTTGAGAGTTTTTAACATGAAGGGATATTGAATTTTGTTAAATTTTTTTTCTATTGTAATTATTATATGTTCTTTGTCTTTTTTGTATTATATGTTCTTTTGTCTGTTAAAGTGGTGGATTATACTTATTAACTTGCATCCCTGGGATGAATCCCACTACATCATAGTAAATGATCTTTTTAATGAGAATTTTTGCATCTTTGTTCATCAGGAATATGAGTCTGTGTTATTTTTTTTCTGTTGTGTCCTATTTCGATTTTGGAATCAGGGTAATCATGAGCTCATAAATTGAATTTTGAAGTATTCTCTCCTATTTTTTGGAATAGTTTGGGTATAATTCATCTTAGTTCTTTAAAAGTTTGATGGAATTTGACAGTGAAGCCATCATGTTCTAAGGTTTTCTCTGATGGAGATTTTTTATTACTCTTTCAATTTCCTCACTCATTGATCTGTTCAGATATTCTACTTTATAATTTAATCTCGGTAGCTTGTATGTGTAGAGGAATTTACCCATTTTTTATATGTTATTAAATTTGTTGACTTACAGTCATTCATAATAATTTCATGATTCTTTGTTTTTCTATGGTATCAGTTGTAATGTCTCCTTTTTAATTATTTTATTTGAGTCTTCTCTCCTTTTTCCAAGTTAATCTAACTGATGGTTCGTCCATTTGGTTTATCTTTTTTAAAAACCTAATCTTTGTTTCATTGCTCTTTTAAATTGTTTTAAGTCTCTATTTCATTTATTTGTGCTCTGAGTTTTATTCTTTCCTTTCTTCTACCAGTTTGGGGTTTTGTTTGTTCTTGTTTTTCTAGTTCCTTGAGGTGCATTGGTAGGTTGTTTATTAGAAGTCTTTATTTTTTTCTGATATAGGTGTTTTTGCTATAAACTTCCGTCTTAGAACTGCTTTTGCTGTGTCCCATAGGTTTTGATATGATCTGCTTCCATTCTTGTTTGTCTCAGTAAAAATTTTAATCTTTCTTTTAACATTTTTATTGACCCATTGGTTGTATAGACCCATGTTGTTTAATTTCCATGTATTTGTAAAGTTTCTGAGGGGTTTATTTATTTATTTATTTATTTATTTATTTTGGTTGTTGATTTCTAGATTTATACCATTTTGCTCAGAAAAGATATTTGATATAATCCCTATTGTCTTAAATTTGTTAAGATTTGTTTTATGGACTACTGTGATTTTCTTCCTTTGTTTACATAAATTTGAGATTCTATATTATATCACTTTCCTTCTCCTGCAGAACGTGTTTTAACATGTTGTAGTGGAAGTCTACTGAAAATGGATTACCTCAGTTTTTGTTTGTCTGAGAAAGTTCTTCCTTTTTTACTTTGGGAGGTTAATTTTACTGGATACATAAGTTTAGGTTGGTGGGGTTTTTTTTAGCAATTCAAATATTTAACTTTAATTTCTTCTCACTTGCATGATTTCTGATGAAATTTTGCTATAGTTCTCATCCTTGTTCCTTTATAGGAAAGGTTTCCTTACCCCTTTTAGCTTCTTACAAGATTTTCTCTTTTGTGAAACTTACCCAGAAACATTAATGTTTATATAATTATTACTAAAACTCCTAAATATCATGACAATTTTTTCTCATGTACCTTACTTCATATTCGGTTTTTACCCCTACCTTAAAGATATTCAAACAAACACTGAGATAGTAACTAGTCTCATTTCAGATCCAGTGCTATTTATTACAATGCAATTTTATATTGGCTCACACCGATAGTATCATATCTCTACTAAAAAGCTCTAGTAATAACATATGTTGAGTAATCAGTTTCATCATTTAGTGATGAGTTTCATCAAATCAAATTCTTGCCTTTCACTATATTTACTTCTTATTTCCTGTGTTCCATTTTGAATTCACCTTGGTTCCACCTCCTTGCAGCAAGGAAGAAATCAATGCCAAGCAGTGTGTACTTGCCATCAACAATATCTTACTTAATACATAGGTTGCATGTCTAAAAACAAAAAGAATATTAATTTCCTTCTTTTCCACTTGTAACAAAATTCCGATTATACCTTCTGCTCTCTGTTAACAGATGTAATGTTGCTTCAATTACACGAGCGCAGACAATTTCCCATTTAAAGAATACCCCGGTATAATTTATCTAATAACAAGAAAAGGCACAAAAAGAACTTACACAATAGAAATACTGTTTGCTAAGTATACTTACTATTCATGACCCAGTAACCTTACTGTCTGATTAGTGAATGAAAAAATGACATATAACTTCAACAAGTTTCCCAAAGAGATTCATCAATAATGTATAACTTTCATTTGTCTTAAATTTTCCCATGGTTAATGTCAAATTCATAGTTACAACATTTGTTTTTACATACCTTTCGACAGGGAGGCCACATGAGGTCATCCTCCATGCTGGAATGTTTAGTTCTGATCTAGAATAATACATGTGCTTCCCTCCCAGGGGTTTCCAGGCTTCAGAGAGTTCCTTCATTTCTCCATGGAACTGATGTATTTCTCCTTACAAAAGACAGAAATATGTTCTTTTCTATTTAATAACTTCACCTGATTATCATGGTAACACTTGTAATGCATCTTGTTTAATAGTTACTCCTGTGAAGTCCATCCACACTGGAGTTAGAAATTCTGACTCTTAATCGGTGCTCTCTCACAGACAAATTTAGAAAAGAGCAAGGAAGTTTAGAATGTGCTCCTTCTCCCCACCTCTTACACACCAATATAACATATAATTATTTCATTTAGCTAAATTTGGTAGAGTTTGGATTTTTTTTAAATTAAGCCTATATTAGCAATGTAATAAAGCATTTTGCAGCTATTTTGAGAGTTCAAAATGTATGAACAAAAAGAGAAAAATAAGACTAACGAAAAACTTTATTTCACCACCTACCTCTCCCACTGCCTCATTTAATATATTTTAAATCTGAGTGCTTTTGTCTAATTCTAATGCAGAGGTTAAAGAAGGAGTTAGAGCTCAGAATTCTAAAATGTGAAATATTTATTTATATGTTTAATGGTACATCAGGTTTTCAGTATCATGTAATATATTCATCAAAGACATATCATTTATCAAATGATAAACACAACTATGTGTAGATTAGTACATAGAAAGAAACCACGGATTTTAAATTCTTACATACAGAAGAAAAATTTATAGCAGTAGAATGGACAAGGAAATCATTTACAAAAAAATATAACAGGATAACTATTTATATTTAATAATCAGTCTTTAAAAATGACCCACCAATTTCTTCTCTTTAATGCACATCAGGTCAACAGGAGTGTTTATTTCTCCTCCTTTGAATCTGCAATGGCCTTTGAGCAACTGAATGCACAGAAAGGAGGCCTTAAGAGACTTTTAGCTTCTGCTTCCTTCCCTTCAAACGTTCACCCTTTGGGTACTCCTTCTCAGAAACCAGCCACATGGAGAGGTCATGTCAAGGAAAACTTAGGAGATCTGCTTATTAGCATCTCTCAACCAACAGCTTACATCAGTTGCCAGTTATAGGAGGCAGCCATCTTGGATGCTGTAGGCCACCCATGACCTCAGATGACTATAGCCCTTGCTGACATCATAAGAAGCAGAAAAACCGTCCAGCTGAGTCCAAACAACTCAGAGATGGTGAGGAAATGTTAAAACACCATTTTGGGATTAGGTTACTATGCAGCTAACAGATACTGAACTATCTATATAGGAAACAGTTAAGCCATATGTGAAATGGATAGACCAAAGTCCAGTATAAAAATAAACATGTTAGACTGAGGAGGAAAAAGGAAATTTAAGATAAATAATTGACTGATGTATTTTTGCTAAACAAAATATATTATACTATTGGACAGACATCTTTTACTGTATATATTTGAGTGAAGAGGATAACATTTTAGAAGGTAATTTATTTATTTATATTTTTGAGACAGAGTCTTGCTCTGTTGCCCAGGCTAGAGTGCAGTGGCATGATCTTGGCTCACTTCAACCTCCACCTCCTGGTTTCAAGCAATTCTCCCACCTCAGCCTACACAGTAGATAGGATTACAGGCATGCGCCACCAGGCCTGGCTAATATTTGTATTTTAGTAGAGAGGGGGTTTTGCCATGTTGGCCAAGCTGGCCTTGAACTCCTGGCCTCAAGTGATCTGCATGCCTTGGCCTCCCAAAGTGCTGAAATTACAGGCATGAGCCACCACACCTAGCCAGAAGGTAACTTTTTATACAACAGTTTTATACTTACATGGAAAAACAGAGTATGGCCTTTATCAGTTTTATACTTATATGGAAAAACAGAGTATGGCCTTTATCAGATATACCTATGCAATTTTACAGAGTGTTCTAATTCTCTTGGCCTGAGATTCAAAAAAAAAAAAAAATACTGGAAAATTTTCTTTTCTAAAGATACCAAGAGGTTGACCATAACATATAAGAAAAATACATATTTGAAAAATCAATAAATGTATATTCTGAAAGCAAAGTTTTACCGTACCTCTTAAAAGTTCAAAGGAAGTAATTCTCAGTGTCTCTAAATCATTTCCAGTAATTGTCCACTGACTGTATGCTAAGCATTTGGTCTGAAGATATGAAGGTAAATACTACATAGTCTCTGCTCTGAAGAGGCCATGAGACATTGTGCAAAATTGAAATGTAAGGAGAAGGGAGACAGTAAGGAAGCAAAATTTTCTAAGTGCCCAATATGTGCAAGGATTATTCTAAATTCCTTTGATTTTATCATCATTTAAAAAAATCACTTATTGAAGAGTAGTTTTATTCCAATTTTTAGGTAAAAAAATTATGAATAGAGATATTCTGTAACTTGTTTAAGCAAACTGGTAAAATAAGATAGCTGATATTTAGAAATCTTTTCTTTTTTTAGCTCCCAATCTAGAAATCCAATACAATGCATTGAATGTATTGACGTAAAAGTTAATGAGGACAAGGGCAAAGCTCTCCTGGAAGGAGGAACCTCTGCATACATGAGATCCAATGACAGGCTCCCATCGTGACTGCACTCCCATTCTCTATTGCTCTCCACTGGTGTGCTTATTTTACAATAGGACTGAATGGCTAAGAGCTTTTAGAGTCAGACCAATTTGCGTTATAACCCTGGTAAATGTGGTAAATATGTGACTTTAGACAAGTTATTTATCAGAGACTTTTCTGTCTAAAAAATAGGAATAATGACATGTACCTCACAGAGCTATTATAAGGATCACACAATGAGATATTGTGTTATATACTTAGTACAGTGTTTTGTATAAATACCCTTTTAGCAAATTATGGGAGTTAGTCTAATGAATTTTTCATTATTACTACTCTGAGTTGTCATTAATTGGTCTGGGTCAGTTGGTCTGAATGGGATTTTTTTCCCAGGCATACAATTTTTGCAGATTTCTTCATATTTATTAAAATAAGACTCTAGGAATAAATGTTGTGACTTGACCATAGATTTTGACCCTTTCATTTTAGACCACATCTCCAGGAATGAGGTATTACATGTCCTTTAGAGACCCTAATCCCACACTTTATGCCATGTTTCTGTGCGTTTGGAGAGAGAGAAACATTCAGGGATAAATGAGATGCCTTATCTCATGGAGCAATTTCTCCTCAGCCTTCTCCTTTGTTAGTCAGCTTCTACGTGTTGCTTCAGTGAAGCAAGCGGCATGGACCCTATCTGCAGATATGAAAACCAATTCCTAAATGTGTATTCTTCATAACATTCAAAAATAGAGAATATTTGATCAGTAATGGATAGGCACACCTATTGGCTCATACTTTCAGTCAGTCCCTGAACCTGAACAGAAATAGTTAATTTTCAGAGACTGTAAGTTATATATATATATCAGTGCTTACTTGTACTCCAATGCTGGCCTCCTCTCAGCCAAAGCTGGGACTTCAAAATTTAGAATATTTGAGGTCTGAGGGTCTGTCTGCAATTCTCCTCAGGCAACATGACAAGGAGGGAGGTCAGAGCTCAGAATCCTGACTCCAGATAAAAAGGGCGGCACAGGAAAAATAGGAGAAAAGACACGAATTCATTATAGAATAACAGCCTGAGCAGGTACTTACCAAGTGAATTGGGAAGGAAATTTCTTAGAAGACCTTAAGAACGTGGAGGAAAAGGAGCAGTTAATCTGAAATACAAAATTGAAAGGCATGACAGATGCATGATTCTAGTCTTCCAGATAAGATTCCTTCTGGAATTCAAAAGCACCTAAAAGAAGTAAGACAATTGGCTGCTGGGTTCAATATGTAAACACAGTGCTGGTTGACACAGTGAAGATGTTTATTATAAAAGTTAATGCAATGTCAGGGCGGAAGATCAATATTTAACCCGATTTTGTTGCAATCTGTTGGTCTGCCTTGGAATACAGAATGGAAAATTAGCAAAGCACAGAAAGGAATATATAAAAGACTTTTTCACAAGCAAACTCAAATCACTGACACTGATATTTGTAATAATAAAAACAAATCAAGATTTACTTGTATTTGTAATTAATACATGCCCCTTACATTGCATATTCACAGTTTTTATTATTTTGAGTAATACATTATAATTTTTATTTGCCTCAATATCCAGATAGTCACAGATTATTAGAGATTCTCTATGTCCAGTCCCCTGATTTTATAGAATAAATCCTAAAGAACAGCGTAGAAGTTACTTAGGTCAGGAAGAAGTATGGGCAGGAAAGAACAATGGCTTTCATTTCACAGGTAAGAAAAGACAAGCATGAGACCCCTAGGAAGAATTCTGCCTATGCCGTGAATCTGGCATTGTATTACTAACAAATGAGCCTGAGCTTGATATATTAGGCATGCTCACTATAAAAATATCTTTAGGATTCTGTGATGTAAAATATTCTGCAAGCATCTAATATTCATTATACTGTAGAAAAAATAAAGATCATTCTTTATGCTATAGAAATAAAAATAAATACTTGGTTGCTGGACAGAGAAGTGAGTTGAAACAGCTTTTGATGCCTTCACATGACCTCTAGCTTCCTTATAATTTGGGTAATATCTGCTGAGATTATTGCAATCTTCTTCCACAAGTATTATTAAAGGCATTTTTTCAGTTTGTATTTAAGAAATTGTTACTTGAACAAAAAATACATTATTACATGGATAACAAACTAAAAAATGACTTTTTTACCATTGTATTATACTTTAGAAAAAGAAGCTCTCAGAAAAAAAGAAAAAAAAATGCTGTGTGTTTTCTGGGAGTGAGGAAGCCTGTTAAAAGACCCTGGGGAGAGTGAAGCATGGGTTTCTGTCCAGCAGCAAAGGGATGACCTCACAAAGGCTCTAGCTGCTGCAGTGGGGCTGTGGAGCTCGCTCCTGTCAAAGGCATGATTAGTACAACGCCCCCCCCCCCGCCCCCCAGTGCAGCTGTCCATTAAGGATGACCAATTTAAAAAGAAGGAGTCAAGCAGTTAATTACTTTGTCAGTAATAAATAAAACAATGGGCCGTGGTGGCAGCCCAATCCAGTGATGCATGCAGGCAGCCATCTGTACATTTTCCCAATCTACTTGGCACTTGTTGCTGCAGAATTGGTTTGGACAAGTGGCTTACAGTCACATAACAGACAGGAGCTGTCTCCTCTTCTCTGGGAGGCTGTGTACATTAAGTGTCATTGTTTCAGAGGAATCAACTTTGGGTATAAATTGGGGACTCAGCAATAGCCCTGGCCCTGATGATAAATAAGGAGATTATTTATGCAATCGTGTTTTTACTCATTCACTAACATTTCTTGAGAGACTTCTGTTTGCCGGCATATATCAGACAAATATGGGAAGAGAACTGAGTCTGTCTATATAGCAGAAATTAATATACAACAACAACAACACCCCTAGTCATTTTCTGTGTATTTTAGGGCCAGTGCACTGGATAGTTCTAACTGAGACAAATCCACTGTTATAATCCACATGGACAGTTAAAGTTGCTAAGTTGACTGGCTCTTCCCTGTTTTTCTTTCTTTTTTGTCTGTTTATCCAACTCTTTCTGCAACTTTTTCTTCTTTGAACTCTTTGAATAATTTTTGAAGGTAGCTATGTGAAAATAAAAGGCAGCACAGATAAGCTGTATCTAATACTTGTCCACTTAAATTAAGAACAATGGAAACTATTAATTTATGTTATTAACATCTGACTTATTATTCCTTTAAGTAAAGATAGTGAATTGCTGGTTTGATAACCATATTTTAATTTCAGTTAGATTTTGTCAAGCTCCAGAGGGATATCATTCCAGTCCTGTTCCTCAGTATTAGAGAATACTTTAGGATCCTGTAGACCTTTCTTCTCCTCATACCCAGAGGGGGATATTTAGAATTTAGGATTAAAACAGAAGTGCTATGAAGAGACATTACTCTAAAGTTTCTTGTATTCCTTCTTTCCTTTGTATTGTCTACTTTTTAATCAATTTCTCCATTTTTTATCTTCCTCTTTTTTACCCATTGTTAACCAGATCTAGACTTGTTATCTCTAATTCCTATCCAGAAATATAAAGCACAAATAAATATTTTAAATAAATAATTACTTAAATTTCTTGTTCTTAATTTTAAAAAAGTAGATGAGATAAATATTCTATATTTGTTTCTTGCTGGAGGGTTTTTAGTGAAGAAGAAGAGCCTTTTTCTAAAATGAGCAAGAAGGAGAATAAGGAAGAAAAGAATAGAAATCCACCTTACTCTATTCATTCCATTTTGTCTCAAATAGGTTTTATGATGAGTTGGTGTTTTTAAATAGCCTGTTACTCTGATGAGTGGAAGAGAACACACTGACATGTGATTTCAAACAAAATGTAGATTTAGATGGAAAATGAGTTTTGATGATGTTATAGTAATTGTCTTGCTCTTTTAACATTCTCTTCTGAAAAGCAAAAAAACAAAAGTAACCTTTTCCTTTCTTTCCTCCCTTCTCTCTCCTCCCCCGCCCCCCCTTATTCTCTTTCTTCTTTCTTCTTTTTTATTCTTTTATCTTATATTTTTAAGTGCTTAATATGTGCCAAGACTGTGCTAGGTCCTGGTGAAAAGGATGAACACAGTCTATGCTCTCTCGCTGTCTCTCTCCCCTTGTTCTCTTCCTTTCTTTCTTTGTTTTTATTCTTTTATCTTATACTTTTAAGTGATTAATATGTGCCAGGACTGTTCCAGGTTCTAGTGAAAGTGATGAACACAGTCTATGCCTTCAAATAACTTATAGTACAGTTTTAAAAATGGACAAGTCAAAAAGCAGTTTTAAGTGCCCTCAATCACGAATTTATGAAATCTCTTTATAAGAGGGATGTTCAGCTTAGCCTTGAGGAGTCTGGGAAAGCTTCTCCAGGGTCAGTGTCCTCTAAGTAGAAATTTGAAGATGGTTCAGCATTAGTTAGGTGAATAGGAATAGAAATTGTTTGGGGGGCATTGGAAACATCACGTAGATGACCAGAAAGCAGAGAGAAAACACAGAGTTCTTAAGATCACTTTTTCCTGTTCCCCACCTATTTATGGAAAATCCTGCGAGAGGTGTGTGTGCGCGCGTGCATGTCTGTGTGTGTGTTTCTGTCTATCTGGAAGAATTATATTTGGCTAGAGAAGGATAAGATGGTCTGAGAGGTTTCTTTAGAAATTCCTGGAGAGGAGAAAGGAACATTTAAAATATTAAAAATATAATAAAAGCTGCTATTTACTGGACATTTTATGATGTGACAATCACTGCCAAATGATTATTGTAATTAATTTTAGTTGATGAATGTATTATTAGTAATAATATTATTCTTATAAATAAATAAGTTAAGGCTTTGAGGGTTTAAGCAGTTTGCCCAAGACCCGATGATAATAAGAGTCTGAGGCAGTTTCTGAAATCAGTAGTTTGATTTGATAATACACCCTCTTAATATCTTATACTACCATGAAACTGTCAAAAACTGAAGAACTAAAAGAACAAAAACAAAGACATAAACAAAATATACTTGGGAGGCATGCTAACAGCAGCAACGTTAATACTTCTTCAGTACTAACTTGGTATAAGGCATCATGTAGGGCATTTTGGCAAATATAAGAAATATAATTATCTCTTATCTAATTATCTAATGATTCTATTTCTCATATAATAGTTTATCTCTCTCATATTTAAAATTTAGATAAGGAAACAAGAAATGGATACAAATTCATAATACTGAGTAGCAATAATCAAATATCATTTGTATTGCATTTTGTAATTTCTGAAATCATCTTCACTTACATCTATCATTTGTCTCACAAAAATATGTGAGATAGTCATATCAGTTAGCTTGTCCTGGAAAAGGGCTATATAAGAACCTCAAATATTAGTGGCTTATAACTACTACTTTCCTTTTTTCTTCTGGTCTTTGATCTGTAGGTTCGCAGTGGTTTCTTAATCTTGTCTGTTTGACTTGGATGGGTCGTACTTGACTCCAAGCTTCGAGTTGGAGTGGTTTCACTTCATACGTCTTTATTCCAAGGCACAGGATAAAGAAGCAATGACTTCCTCAGGTATGTCAACCTCAGAGTGACTTACAGAAGCACAAATAGACAAACTAAATCATGGATGCCCATTTAAAGCCTCTGTTATGTCATGTTTCTTAACCTCTTATTAACTAAACCAAGTCACGTAGCTGAGGCCAACATCCATCAGAAACGAAGTTGTATTTCATCCACAGTGACAGATACTACAAAGTTACGAGGGAAAGGATGTAGATGTATTATCCTACTATAGGAATAAAAAGAAATTAGAGAAATAATTCCATTTACAAATAAAACTTCCCAAGAATTTAAGAGGTCTTTGCATGATCACGTAGTTATTAAGTAGAGGAGACAGGATTCAGCTCTTTGTCTTAGGATGTTGACTTTTATATGATTTACTATGACACAACAGTGCTCTAAAAGAAAAAATGATCACTAAAACTAAAGGCCATGAGTCTGAAAATTTTAGAAGAGGTGAGATTTGATATAGATGTTGAAAGTATGTGGATATTAAGTAGGTTAATTGTACATGCCAGTTTACCTTGGGCAGTCTCTGAGTAATCATCCTTCCCCTCTTCTTTCTCCCCCACAAAAAGAATGCTAGTTTGATAGATAAATAGTACGGACACTTTAGACTTTAATAAGTAGATAGGAATAAGGAATGTGTTCCAATAAAGCCAAATCTTACACATAATTTCTGAAAAGGGACACTGATACACATGGTATATTCAAATGCAATGAAGAGATTAATTTGTTTGGGTGTAGAGGCTACATGTTAGGGAGCATTTTACTGGAGACATAGATTGAGGCCAATTAGTGGATTTTATTGGTTGCCAGACAGAGAAAATTGGGCTTATTTTTATAGTCAGTAGGAAGCCATTGAAAATGTTAGAGCAGGATAGTGATAGTATTACAGGAAGTGATTTAGAAAGATAAATGTAGGACAAATTGAATTATTAAAAAAGTATGGGTTAAAGGACCAAGTCATTAAACAAATTCAGTAGCCTTGATATGATATGAGGGCATGCTAAGCTAGACCCAAATTGAAGACAATGAACTATAAGGGATAGGTATGAAAGCTGTCACAAAAGAGGAGTATTAAACACTCAAATGGAAATGTAGAGAAAGTAGTTGGGTATATGGGAGTGGAACTCAGGGAGAGGTCTGTGTTAGAACTATAAATTTGAGAGTCTGGTCTTGACATTTACTCTGACTTTAGACAACTTACTTAACTACTTGAATTTCAGTGCTTTTTTCTAATTAAAAAATTGAAGAACAAAATAGCACATACTTCCATGCAACACTGAGAAGCTACCCTTCCAAAAAAGTTAGCTATGATTATTAATTTGTACATTAAGTAAATATACAAATTTGCTTAATTGTTATGTTATTGGCACTGGAGTATTTTCTCTGATAAATGCAATGTTAATTAGACATAGATTTACCCTTTGGAGTTTATGGTCTAGTAGGAGAGATGCTCTTAGTCAAAATATACAATACACAGAGGCATAGAAAAACACTATTGAATTTTGGAGTGGGAATTATTTCCAGTTGTGGGAGGCATTTATAAAGAAGGAAGAAAATGAGTTGGAGCTTGACAAATTAGTATAATTTGAATATATAAAGATGATAAATAAAATATATTTACCAGAAGGATCAACATAATAATAACAGAAACAACATAATAATAATAACAATAAGATCTAACTTCCAACATTATATCCTAGCAAATAACAATCCAGTGGTAAAGTTTAGCTTAATTTATGGTTCTATAAAAAGAATTAGTGTGAAATAAGCTTGGGAGTGAGGTCATGGAGATTTGGATGCTTTAAATATTAGGCCGAGGAATATAAAACAGCCACATTGACAGATATGAGGAAAGAGGAAGAAATGCATGACAATATCAGAGCAGTTCTTTGTTTAGAAATATTTTTACCATATTTTAAATGAATTGGTGCAAAAAAAGGACTTCAGTTAAGATGCTCTCATAATAACTCAAGAGAAAAGTAATGAGGACCTGAACTGGGACATAGGCAATGAGATTGGAGATAAGAAGGTGAATGAAGGAAACATTAAAAATGTAGATACAAAAGTATTAAGAAAGTGGTTGGATCAGAATGTGGGGGTACATGGAGCAAGAGGAATAAAACAATCATTGAGAGTGCTGAAGTTTCAAACCCAGGAAAAATGTTCACACCTTGGACAGAAACAGTGGTAACTGGGTCTGCATGAGAAGAACAGTAGTTTCCATTTTGGCTCATTGGATTTTAGGTGTAAGTAGAATAGCCAAGTAGTTGTATTTAGCAGACAATTCGAAACATAGGGCAAAAATATAAAAGAGAAATCGAATCTGAAGATATTAACCTATCAATTGCATAGAATTAAATTAATTAGACTGTTAAGGAAGAAAGTATAAAAATAAGAAAAATAAATTTAAGGGCAGAGATGGAGAATAATAATCTTGAAGGGGAAAAATGAGATCTAAGAGACAGAAAAGAAATAGGGAAGTAGAAGGAAAGCCAAAAGAGGTAGTGCTATGTACATGGAAGAGAAATATTAGCACTTTCTAAGAAAATCATTCATGAGGCTGCTGTGGGGACAGGAGAATTCACCCATTTTGGTATTTGTAGAATAAACTGAACTTTACCTGAGAGTGGAATGATTAGAGAGTGATGTACAGCATCAGAATGAAGTTGGTACTGTAGAGGGAAACACGTGGGTCTTGTTACCAGAAGGATCAGATAAAGCTGGAGGAAACAGGGAGTTGAGGAGAGTTAAACTAATTAGAGCAGAACACTGAGGCCTGAACTTAAGGACAAAAGGAAGAATATCCAAAAGGAAGTGCATCTTCCAAAAGGAGGTACATCTATTCTGTGGTTGTTTCAGGGATAAATAGGTTTATCCAGTAGCTTGGATATAGTGAAGTAGTCATATTTAGCAGACAATTAGAAATACAGGCAAAAAACTGTCTACTGAGGTTTACTAGTTTTGTTTTGTTTTTGAGACAAGGACTTGGTCTATGTAACCCAGGCTGGAGTGCAGTGGTGCAATCAAAGCTCATTGTAACCTTGAACTCTTGGGCTCAATCATCCTTCCTCAGTTACCAAGAGCTGTACCAACTACAGGCGGGCACCATCATGTCCACCTAATTTTAATGTTTTCTGTTGAGACTAAGTCTCGCTATGTTGCCCAGGCTGTTCTCAAACTCCTGGGCTCAAGTGATCCTGCTGCCTCGGCCTCCCGAAGTGCTAGGATTATAGATGTGAGCCACTGTGCCAGCTACAGTTCACCAGTCTCACCCATGGCAGGTATTTAGTCTCAGAGATATCCCTGGACCTGTGGATCAAAATATGTTATTTAAATGCTTCTGCTCTTCTCTACTTTATTTTTACAGCAATAAATGCTTTCAATCAACCTTTATTTTCTCTTAAAAGGCCATTTTTATGTCAATATTCTAAATAACAAATCTTCATAATTGTACTTTTTCATTAAATTCACTCAAAGCTCGGGTCCTTTTCCTTAGACTAAACTAGCCCTGTTTTTTTTTTTGTTTGTTGTTGTTGTTGTCATTTTTGTTTGTTTGTTTTGTCAAGCCTGCATGTATTGATGGCTCAACTTTCATTTAGAGATGAGAGCTCAGTATCTGCACCAGTCCCACGGAGCAGGTGTGAGAAAGATATGACATCTGCCTCAGGACAATGTGAAGTGAACAACACATGCTCCGTCTTGGGCACACTTGTGCTCAGTTAATGCTAATTGGTTGCTCATTCCATGTCCCTTGCTATAATATGTACTACTGGGAATTCTATGGCTTAGGAAAAATCTATTCTGTCCCTCCAAGGGATCTTTGAAGGAATCTGAAATCATCTGTAAGAATAGATACAATTGTATCAAGCTGTAAAAGAGGGTTCTGGTTCTTCTGCCAAAATATTTAATATTATAGAAGATATCAGATGTTCCTAAGAGGAGGAAAGCACAGAGTAGTGCCTTTACATCTTCCGGATTTTCCCAGAAGATACTATTGCTGAATCGTGTCAGTTTATTTTGTTCAGTTTTCTTCATTGTGTGCTGGCTTTAGAAGGTATTTTACTCCCAACTGCTCTGTTGGTGATAAACAAGATGTTAGGCTGGTTGTAGCTTCTTCTAGATGTGTTTCTGAGGAGCTGCTCTTATTTATTCCTACCCCATCCTTTTAGTCAATTTAACATAAGTGACTTTTCCTAAACCAAAGCTTACCTTGTGTGGTGGCATTCTATAAAATTCTAAACATTCACATTCTTGTGGAAAATGACATGATATCATGGATATTTCTATGCATATGGAACTTCTCTGTTCTCCTAACTCTTAATTCTTTATTATTATAGTGACATACATTCTTAAGTCTCAATTCTGACTCTTCTACATGTGCAGATCTCCCCATTCCCTATAGGCTTTGGTAAATTTAAGGGAGGAAAATGTATTGTATAGTAGAAAGAAGTCAGGAGTGATAAATCAGACCTGGTTTCTGGTTTTAAGTTTTTGAATTTGAGTACATTTTGGTCTTCTGAATCTTAGTTTTCTCATCCACAAGATGAAAATGTTGAGTTAGATCATCTCTAAGGGTGCAAGCTAGATCAAGACTTGGAGTTCCTAGTTGTCAAATGACTTGGCAGTCCTTCAAACTGATAAACCTCAAACAGTTGTTCACCATGTATTTACTACAGCCAAGGTTAATAAGGTCAATGCTTCAAGGATTTTTCCCCTCACTTGAGATCCCTGACCACGTTGGCAGCAATGAGATCAATTCATATTTTGGCAGCTATACAAGGACTCTCCTCCTTGTGTTAACTGGCTCTCTATTTTTTCTGAACACCTGCCCTGTTTCAGCACCCTTTACAAATAAGTGATCAAGAGTGCTCCTTACTCTATATCTGATATGGCCCCTTTGATTGTCTATCATTTTTATGATATGATGTTAATGTCTGATTTAACATTATATGGTATTAGCATGGTTAATGTCTAATTTAACCAGATGTGTTGTTTCCTGTTTGTATTCTCCTGCCTGAAAGGTTCTCACTGTCTCTTTCCCCAAGATCCAAATGTTTCAGTATTGTTTCTTCTATGGACAATTTTCTCTTGACCTCTCAAGACAGAATGAGGCATTTTCAACTATATACTCCCATATGCTTCTTCATACTTCTTTGCAAAATTTATTTTATTGCAATAATGTATTTTTTAAATACACTATTGCAATAAATAAAAATACATATATTTTTATTAATAAACTGTGAGTCTAAATAGTAAGTCTATTTTAAAAGTTAAAAACTCTGTATTTGGTTTTAGGCCTGATGTCCTTATCTAAATGCCTATATTACTCAGCTTTGTGAAAATGATATCTACAGTGCATAATAAACAAGCCCAAACTCAATGGTTTTATTTATTTATTTTTCATTCACACATCTGTGGTTCACCTGGGAGGGCACTGCTTCAGTGCAGATGTGTGAGTTGGCTGGGGCATCTCTGTACAATGTACCATATACTGAGGCTCATTGGATAATGGGATAGCAGCTATTCTTGTCATGGCAATGATAAAAGAACAAGGACAATTCAAGCCCTTACTTAAGGCAGGTATGCTATATCCCATCGTTAAAAAAAAGATACATGGAGAAGTCTAAAGACAAGGAGCTTTATGTACACTCCTCTGACCATGAAGTCATGAAAAGAATGAGAATGTACATTATGCTATAGGGGAGTGAATAATTAAAACCACTAATTCACGAACTCAGTCACCATAGTACTCGACGACGTGTTTGCTGTTGAATGTTGTTGAATGAATACATATACATGAGTAAATTCCAAAATCACAGGTGGCTCAACAAGGATATTGTTTAAAAAGGGGGGAAAATAAAGACAAAGTGCCAATCTGAGCTGCAGCTTGTGCTACTTTCTGAAACTGTTCATCGATTAATAAAATAGAAGCCAAATGGTGTGACCCGGCCTTGCCCAGTGACAAGAGGCTCTAGAAAATAGCAGTTGTGATTCATTCCTTAATCCAGACTTAAGCTCATGTATAAAAGCAGCCTTTTTCTTATCCTCACAGCAATTGTCTATCAGGGAGAAAAGTAAAGAAGAGATAATTCCTGTTAAATCCCTGACACTAAGGGTAGGAAGTGATGCCTTTCTAATTTCACCAGGCTCTTTAGTTTCCTGAGAAGCTTTCCTTCCCCATCCCCCCAAATTCTCATTGGGATTAGTTAGCAACAAATAATTCTTCTCTTTATTAAAGAAAAACCTGACACCTATCTTAAACCTATAATTATATTTGTTCTAAAATGGGAGGAAAGACATTGGGTCAGTAAGTAAGCCATGAGTTGAGATAGAGGGATAACCTCAGATAAAGAAGAGCAAGTTAATCAGGAAAAAATCACCATGTAGGGGTTTCATATTTTACATGTTCATAAAAGACCATAAGAACCTCCCACACAAAAATTTGTTTCATAGCTATGTGAGGCCTGAAGTGAAGTCCTATGTGAGCTTTTCAGAAAGCTGGTGTTCCATGACAGCAAGAGCAGAGGAGGGAACAGATGTGAGAATCCTGAAAGAGTTAATCAGGAGAGAGCAAGCTCTGAAATCAGCTACCAAAGGAATCTAAATAGAAGGCAGAAGAGTGAATCTAGGGGAGAATGTAAACCTGCAGAAAGTGCACCCCACCATTCTGCCAAGTTAGTGTGGGGGAGCAGGTGACAGCACCCACAGCTTCAGCCAGAAGCCAAAGGAGGTTCACCTACGAAAGAACACTGCTATGAACTGAATGTGTCCCCCAAAATTCATATGTTGAGACAATTGCCAATGTGGTAGTATTAAGAAGTGGGGCCTTTAGGAAGTGATTAATTCCTGAGGGCTGAGCCCTCATGGATGGGATGAAGGCCTTTATAAATGAGCTTGAGGACATGGGTTCACTCTCTTCTGCCTTCCACCATGAGAAGAAGCAAGAAGGCCCCCATCAGATACCAAATGCCAACTCCGTGGTCTTGAACGTAGCCTCTAGAACAGTACAAAACAAAATTTTGCTCCTAGTAAATTCTCAAGTCTCAGGTATTTTGTTACAGCAGGACCAACACGATAGAACAGCACTATTTTTCCAGAAAATAAAAACAAGTGAGAGGTCTCGATTTGGAGAGTAGAAAGAGGCCAGATTAGCAGACTCTGTAGTCCTGGGCACCTCTAAGCTCCTGTGATTTAGGCAGAAGAAACAGAATAGAGAAGCCTATTATGGGTGTGCCACTTTAAAACCTGAGCAGTGGGAGGCAAGTTTGTGATTTTTCCTTCCTTGTTTATGGTTTGTATGTCAATATGCCCTGGTATTCTGGAAAGTCATGAACCAAGTGGGGAATCTAAAGCCAGAGAAGCAAAAATGAAAGAAGGTAGTGAGCACTGAGAATGTAAGCTTCCTTCTCTTTCTTCCTTTCTTCTTTTATATTTTGTTATTTAAAAAAATAGCCATAATACTTATTCCCTCCCCCTCAGGATTTTTTAAAAAGTGACTTATAAATTATTGCAAAGCACTTGGAAAAGGTAAAGCACTTAACAACGTTCCAAACCAGGCCAAGCACGGCAAATTTGCTGACTGTTGTTGGGAATTCCTTTAAGTTTTCAAGCCCCTGTGAGACTGTGAAAAGACCGATACTTTGTTCCTTTATATGAACTTCAAGTTAGTATGTACATAAATAAGTAAAGTAATGTTATTTGACTTTATCCAGACAGAGGAATAGAAACTCAGAATTTTACAGTTTTTATGCTCTTAACTACACATCTCTTTCAGCCTCTATTTTAAAGTATGTTTACTCATAGATGAAACAACAAAACAACAACAACAAAGCAAAAAGCAAAGGTACCTGAACAAACTTTTATATTAAATCTACTTATCTTTCTCTGTATTCCTTTGTTGAAATAAGCAAAAAAGAAAAGCCAGGAAGAACGGGCAAGGATGCAAGAGTCAATCAGCATACATTCTGAATGCGTGTCTGTTCAGTGGTGTTCTAGGAACCTTGGAGCAGACATCAGTATAAGTAAAGACCCGGGTCTTCACAGAGCTTACAACTCAGTGGTGAGACAGATAGATACATGGGTAATAAAAATATAAAGAGATTTTAAAACTTAAAAATATGGTGTGTTATTGTGTGTGTGTGTGTGTGTGTGTGTGTGTGTGTGTGTGTATGAAGCAAGTTTCTGATATAAGACACACATGAGGAAGTTTTTATTTTGTTTTGTTTTGTTTTTAACAGTTATAGTAGCTGTAGATAGAAAAGAAAGAGATTTACGTATCAGGAAATTCTTTACAAAGCTGTTTTAGTTATAGTATTTGAAGCAAGAATGGCTTGGATTATGAAGATGGAAATGCGTATTAGGTAACATCGGAAATGGAGAAGCCATATCAAAACAAACATTAATAAGATTTTATAAATGACTTAGTCATTTTTAGCAGCAGCCAGGCTGCAAGTATATCATGATTTTCCACATCAGTACTAAAGAAGACCTAAGGAAAATTTAGTATCTGCCTTTCTAGACTTCTTAAAATGCCATTAAACAAGTGAGGGTTAGTTGAAAGAATTTTAAACCAGGTTTTCCTCTTTACCTAGAATTTTTCAACTGCTTCAAAATGTGGAAACATACAGTAAGAAATAAGGATTAAAAATGAAGCATAATTGTGGACCCAATCTCTTGCCTTTCTAGGCTTGTCTTGCCTCATTCCATCTGCCTTGCCTGCCTGCTTTCTCTGTCCCACATAAATGTCCTGTTTCTTAACATCCCCAGGTATGCACATCTTTATATCCATGTCTTTGCCCTTTTGCTTATGCAAGTTCTTATACCTGAAATGTTTTCCTCCCCCAACCACAACTGAATATTCACAATATGTTTTCCAAGGACCAACCCTGACAACAACCTCTTTGTGAATCAATTCCTGATGCCTCTTTGCCACCCAAATTTGCCCCCTTCTGGGATCCCCCAGCACATTAAACAGGTTTCCATTTTACCACCTACCAGATTGTTCTAGGTCTATACAATTAGGTGTTCATATGGTTTTGCCTACTACCTAGACCTGAGTTCTTTGAGATCTGACATGCTGTTTATTCCAACATTTTATTCTCAGAGCATAGTATAGTGTCTGGTAGTTAGCTGAGATTCAATAAACAATAAAGGACTGAAAGAATTTTTTTTTTTTTTTTTTTTTTGTGAAGCATTAATAGTCTAGAAAGAAAAAAAGGAGAGACAGGTCATCCCAGATTAGTATTCATACCAGTTTGAAAATTCACTTTCTATTTTAATCTTTTGTTTCTTTGAAACTTCAAGCTAAAAAAGCAGAAATTTTCTAGGTCATGGGATTGGCAGACTGGCTATAACTGCCTGATGTTTTCTGAAAAATAGTTAGCAAGTATGTATTTGTAAAAACATTAAGAAAATGAATAAAAATGCAATTTTTAAATTAAACAAATGATAAAAATATAAATCTACAAGAAATATATCAATGTTCATCTACATATGAAAAATGAAAGCACAAAATAATATAATCTTCATTTGCACAGGAGCAATCTAGATCATTCATTCTCTAGATCTTTGACTTTCTCACCTTTCTCCTTCTGCTGCCCACATTTTGATAGTTTTACAATTTAGTATATATCAGAAGATAATACTAGAAAGAGAAAAAATAGAAAATGTTGAAATTAGTTGATGAGGTTTTCTTAAAAAAGAATTTGGTCTAGACAAATATTGAGAGTTTTAAATTCATTGATTAATTATGATGTCCACAGTTTCATAATCTCCCTGGTAATAGTTAGCTATAATTTAAACAATATATTTAAGTCATTTAGTTCTGAAATTATAGAAGTTGGGCACTTTTATTTTTCATATGGTGTATAGACCTAGATGAACCAGAAATACTGCATTTCCTGTTTTTTCAGGTATTTCAAAAAATCCCAATCCTGCTGGTCTGGTGGGGTACTTAATCCTTAGTAGAGTAAAACTGAGGCTTCACTATGATTTTATCAAACTTCCAGAATCATACACAGTGACAAGGTATTGAAGGTTCAGAGAGGCAGCCTTCCAGTGTAGTATCTCTTCTTACAGTTTATCATACTGACATAGTCCATTCAGTTCCAACTTCAGCTGCTTCTGTACCATGCATAGAGAGTAGGTATATTGGTAGAGACTAGCAAAAGACTCTCAAAAGAGTAATCAGCTACAATAAATGTAAGAATTGCTAAGTGAAAATATGAATTTATATTGTTGTCAGAATCACTAATCGTCAGTTGCAGACTCTAAACACAACCTGTATTCCCCTGAAAATGCAACAATTTGGCTCCCATGAAGAAATTAAGGAAACAACTGAAGCTGTAGCAATGTTATTACTTCCGTTTATTTAAAATACAACCACTGATGTGTGAAATTACATAATTATTATATAAATATAATTTGTTAATTAACATTTTCACTAATAGTTAATTGGAAAGTTCTTGCTTGTCAAACATTTAATATTACTTTCCCTCCTTTAGGCAACATATATCTCCCACTATTGATCATATTTTTGGCCAGAATTATGCTTGTTTTTGGCCAATAAGGCAGCTATAAACCTCATGATCAATTTTGTGTCATCATTGTTCCTTTCTATTGGGAATATTAGTCTTTGAAAAAAGTTATTAAAAAAATAAGAATTTTGAAGTGAAATATTACAATAAAAGTATCTCTTTTAAAATGAACTCAGAGGGGTGGACGTGGTCTCATAATTTTACAGACAAGAAAACTAAGTATGAAGAGGCTAAATAAGTTTTTGAGTCAGATAACTTGTGATGGTTAATTTTATGTGTCAGCCTGACTGGGGTAAGGGATGGTCACATAGATAATAATTCATTGTTTTTGGCTATGTCTGTGATGGTTTCCAGAATAGATTTTAGCATTTGAATCAGTTGACTGAGTAAGGAAGTTCTGCCTTCACCAGTGCATGTGGGCATCATTCAATCCATTGAATTGAACAAAAGAATGGAGCCAAGGTGAATCTGCTCTCTGCTTGAGCTGGAACAGACATTTTCTCCAACCTTTAGTCATAGGCATTCCTGGGCCTTTGGACTCAGACTAAGGCTTACACTATTGGCCCTCCTGGCTTTCAAGTCTTCTGGCTTGGACTTGGAATACACCATTGGCTTTCTTGGGCCTTTATCTTGCAGATGGAACATCGTGGGACTTCTCAGCCTCTAAAATTGTGTAAGCCAATCCCTCATAATAAATGTCTTTCCATGTATCTGTATATATCTTCTTGGTTCTGTTTCTCTGGAGAACTCTGACTGTTTGATGGGAAAAAAGGAATAAAACCTCTCTAATTTACTAACATCAGTGACATTTTAAGATTTATAAATCACTTTCCTATGTTGTGCATTCTCCATAAACTTCATAATTGTCTGAATTATGTCTTATTTTATTCTGATTCCATACATTAAAAAAAACTGAGAATCATTTACTAAACAAGAAGCTAAAACCTAATAGCTAGAAAGAACAATAGAACTCTATCAAATACTGTATTTGCAGTAAAGCAATAGAGTTTTTTCTAGATTATAGATTATAACTAGAGTATGTGACTGTCCCTTTTGAATACCATAATATAAAAAAAAAATTACTGGTTTAGACAATGCCTACTTTGGTTATCCCATCTTCTACCACATTTACCCACACATATCTTTCTTCAGCAGGACAATCAGGATGGATGGCATTTTCATGTGTGACCTAGAGTTATGCAGAATTATCAGTTGATTTACTCTTTTCTATTCCCAACAAGAAAGTACACACAGTTAGCCATACTGTGAAGTTAAAGGTATAAGCCTCCAGATGGTCAAGTCTTCCCACAACTTCTGACAACAACTTCAAGGAATTAGAGTTCAACTACAAAACTAGAAGCAAGATTCCACACAAGAACACCCTTAATTCTGACACCAACTGATGTTCAGGGGTAATCTTAAAACACCCTCAGATTTGAAAATCTGCTTTAAAGACTCACAGAACTCATTTGATCTTATTACATTCACAGTTATGGCTTATTACAAGAATAGGATACAAACTAGAGTCAGCCAAAGGAGGAAACTAATAGGGACGAGTCTGGGAGGATTTCAAATGCAAAGTTTTTATTGAACAGAATGCACTACCCTCCCAGCATTGACGTGATAATATACAGAGGGTATTACCAACTTGGAAAGCTCACCTGCGAGTCCAGAAATTTTATTCAAGCTTCATAATTTAGCAATGAGTGATTGAATAAGCTGCCACATAGTTGAACTCAGTCTTCACTCCCCCTTCTCTAGAGGTTGGGCTAATATTATGTGATCCAAGGAGACTACCATGAGTTACCTCATTAGCACAATCTACCAAGTGTGGTCTAAGGGGCCCATCATGAATAATAAACATACTCTTATCACTCAGGAAATTCCAACGGTTTGGAGGTAATCTTTTAAGAACCAGAGACAAAGGCTTGACTTCACTTTGGGCAAGACCAAAGTCTACTGTACAAAATATATCAGAACTCAGTTAGGGACTGACATTATTTGAGACAGAGCTTTGAATCCTTTTTATTTCAATGAGTGAATCATTCACAAACCTTAGTATGCTAATATTATTAGTGAGAAGTTACTCATCTGACACCTCACAAGCAATTTTCATTCAGCATAATCAGGTTGCCTCTATAAAAAAAGAGCACATGATTGCTTCAGTCATTTAGGAAACTCTATGCATTCCCTTTCATTTGTACCCAGGTTCATGCTAATCTTTTTATGTAAAGACCTCTCAACACTTTCCACTACTTAAACTTTTATTCTTACATTCTTTCAGACCAGGTTCAATTGTCATCCCCCTTTTGAGGCCCTTCCTAATTTCTTCAGCTATAATTGTTTTCTATGAGCTGGGCTAATACAAACATTGGCAAAGTAAGGTTCTCTTCTAAGATGTAATTAGTTCATTTGTTCACCTAGCAAACTATGAGAATTTGAAGGTAAGTACCATTTCTTATTGATGTTTGTGTCTTCAGTCTTTGACTCAGTGACTATACTCAATTAATATTTATTAAACTGACCTGTAATAATAAGCAGTCTTAATGTGGTGGGCATTAAATAACTGCATTATTTTGCTAGGGCTGCCATAATAAGATACCACAGAATGAGTGGCTTAAACAATAGTAATTTATTCTCACAGTTCTGAAAGCTAAAAGTCTACGATTAAGGTGTTGGCAGGTTTGGTTTTTCCTTTCCTGGGCTTTCAGATGGCTTCCTTCTGCACAGGCTCATCCCTGGTATCTCTTCCTCTTCTTACAAGGACCCTAGTTATATTCGATCAGGGCCTACTCATATGACCTTGTTTAACCTTAATTATCTCTTTAGTGGCCATTCCTCCCAAAACAGTCACATTCTGAGGTACTGTGGGGTTAGGACTTCAACACATACAGTTTGGGTGTACATAATTCAGATCACCACAACAAATATTATAGATTCCTAAAGAGAAAAGTGACATGGTAAAAATGCAGCTTAAAGAGATCCGTGTCACAAAGTATACAAGATGAACTTGAGGAGAATAATACTAAAGGAAGCAAAGTAGGAGGCTCCTGCAGGTTTGGTGGGCCATAGTCCTGACGAATGACATTTCAATGCAAGACCTCAGCCTGACTTGTGCAAATTGACAAAGCTAATTTATTAAATCAATATCAGTCAATCATTGGCCAAGATCTGCCCTCACTCATGTGGAACATAGATCCAGGATATCTTAGCTCCTGTTTTACCAAACACTATTCCCTGAGAGTTGTGAGTTGTTATTAGCCAACACTCACAGGAGCTGTGGGATAGGAGCAGTGGCTATTGAAGTGTGTCACCAAGAACATTTACTACAATCCACCAAACACTCAGATCCACTTGCTTCCTAATTAAGTTTACTAAATCTAGGCACAGCTTCTCCAGATTTTCTGGTTAGTCACAATTTCTGGGAAAACTTATAAGAATAATAAGAAGGAAAACTATCATTCTCACTGCAAAGTTTGTACTGAGTTCAATATTGATACTCATCGTCTTCCTCATCATGTTGGTCTGTGTGGCATGCCTGGTCATTTGACCTTCAGCACTGATGGTTCTGAGCACTGGTTACCTTTTCAGATCATAACTGGGCATGGGCTCATCAAAAGATGCTGCAGTGGATGACCTGAGCATCAAATATATTCCTTCCTGTTATTATTATGTAATGTCAGTCCTACTTCCTCAAGATGATCAGGATCAATTCTTTCTGGCAGAGATATTAAATTTTTCTTTTCTTATCAGTTTACTGACATGAAGAGCCCAAAATATTAAGATGGTAACTATACCTAAAGTTCAGTGGCACTCAGTAAGAGCCCTTTGATGGAAGCATTTCCCCACTTAGAACCAAGAATTCTAGATCTACAGAGCCTAAAGTTGAAGAGACAGGAAGCGCAAATTTCCCAAGTGGGTAAGCAGAATGGATAGTAAGCAGGACCACTTCTACTTCCACTCTTTGTTTCCTAGACCCATACATTGTATGTATTGGGTAAATGACACAATATAATGGCTTGGTTTAAGGTATATACCACAGCTCAAAGAATACTACCCCATCCTTGTGCCTCTGCTAGGTCTTGAGGAGACCATTCTAGCACTCTATCAGGATGGCAGCTTCTAGATCAAGTTTGTTTGACCCACAGCCCGTGGGCTGCATGTGGCCTAGGATGGCTTTGAATGTGGCCCAACACAAATTCATAAACTTTCTTAAAGCGTTAGAGATTTTTTTTGTAATATTTTTTAGCTCATCAGCTATCATTAGTGTTAGTGTATTTTGTCTGTGGCCCAAGACAATTCTTCCTCTTCCCATGTGGCCTAGGGAAGCCAAAAGATTGGACATCCCTGTTCTTGATGATGTGGTATAAATGACAGAACCCATGAAATTATAGTCATGTGCCTATTGCCATGCTTCTTTTGCCATAGAATGAGTTCTCTGATTCAATGTATTATAAGGGATCCCCTGGCAATTGCTGTGATACTCTGTGAGTTTTTGGAGGGTGACAGCATGACACACTAGGCCAGAAAGACAAACTCATGTCCAAATACATGTCAATAAAGGTCATGATGAAACATGGCCCTTTCTAGCATGTAAAAGCCCTAATGTGATCAACTTGCCACGAGGTTTCTGATCAGTCTCCTTAAGAAAGTATATTATTATACACTTTCTTATATGGTTAATTCAGCATTGCATTCTGTTACTGGCAGGTTGGATATTTATAAGCATCAGTAGCTAGGTCAGTCTTTGTGAGAAGAAGCCTGTGCTTTTACACCCATGCATGGCCTCCATCTCTTCCACCATGCTTTCTTTATTTACTGGGGTGCCCAGTGAGAGAGACTGGGTGACATCTGCTGACTAAATCATCCTGTAGCTCTGTTATTTATTTTTTCTTCTTCAGTGGATATCTCTTATAAACATTAATGTGTGACACAGAGATCCTAACACATTGTACCTTTATCCATATGTCCCATCACTTGCTTCTTTCCATGAACGCCTTTCTGTCATCTTGGAATCTTGCCCATTCCATGGCCCTGACCAGCAAGCTAAGTCATTCACTACTGTCCATGAGACTGGAACTTTCCTTACCTTTCAAAGTAACTTTTCTTACCACTACTTTGTTCAAAGAAGATGAATAGGTATATAGCCCAAAAAATCCATCCTTTGGGAAGATAGTCTCTCATGGCCGTTTCAGGTTTACTCTTGAGTAGAAGCTATAGTGCAAGAGCAATCCATTTTTTGTTTGTACCTACATACCATCCCATTCATGAACCATGCTCAGGCTCTTTTCTCTGTGTATGATTACTTGAGTAAATGACTGTAAGTCTTTTTAAGAAAGAAAGAAGAAAACACTTCCAAATACTTCAGTGTTCAATATGCTATGGTGATATGGTTTTGCTGTGTCCCTTCCCAAATCTCATCTTGAATTCCCACGTGTTGTGGGAGAGACCTGGTGGGAGGTAATTGAATCATGGGGGCAGGTCTTTCCCATGCCGTTCTTATGATAGTGAATTAGTCTCATGAGATGTGATTGTTTATAAAAGGTAATTTTCTCTGCACAAACCCTCTGCTCTTGTCTATCACCATGTGAGATGTGCCTTTCACCTTCCGCCATGATTGTGAGGCCTCCCCAGCCATGTGGAACTGTAAGTCCATTAAAACCTCTTTTGTTCCCAGTCTCAGGTATGTCTTTATCAGCAGCGTGAAAATGGACTAGTACAGTAAATTGGTAGCAGCAGAGTGGGGCACTGCTGAAAAGATACCTGAAAATGTGGAAGTGACTTTGGAACTGTGTAACAGGCAGAGGTTGGAACAGTTTGGAGGGCTCAAAAGATAGGAAAATTTGGAACACACTAGAGACTTGTGGGATGGCTTTGACCAAAATGCTGATAATGGTATGGACAATGAAATCCAGGCTGAAGCAGTCTCAGATAGACATCAGGAACTTGTTGGGAACTGGAGCAAAGGTGACTCTTGTTATGTTTTAGCAAAGAGACTGGTGGCATTTTGCCCCTACCCTAGAGATTTGTGGAACTTTGAACTTGAGAGATATGATTTAGGATATCTAGAAGAGAAATGTCTACTGTTAAAAGCATTACATTTTTAAAAAGAAACAGCATAAAAATTTGGAAAGTTTGCAGCCTGACAATGTGATAGAAAAGAAAATCCCATTTTCTGAGGATAAATTCAAGCTGGTTGCAGAAATTTGCATAAGATACAAGGAGCCAAATGTTAATCACCAAGATAATGAAGAGGAAAATACCTCCAGGACATGTCAGAGGTCTTCAAGGCAGCCTCTCCCATCACAGACCCAGAGGCCTAAGACAAAATGGTTTCATAGGCTGGGCCCAGGGCCCCTCTGCTGTGTGCAGCCAGCCTAGGGACTTGGTGCCCCGCATCTCAGCCATTCCAATTGTGACTAAAAGGGCCAAGGTACAGCTCAGGCCATGGTTTCAGAGGGTACAAGCCCCAAGCCTTGGCAGCTTCTAAGTAGTATTGAGCTGCGGGTGCGTAAAAGTCAAGAATTGAGGTTTGGGAACCTCCACCTAGATATCAGAGGATATATGGAAATGCCTGGATCCCCAAGCTAAAGTTTGCTGCAGGTGCAGAGCTCTAATGGAGAACCTCTACTAGGGCAGTGAAGAAGGGAAATGTGGGGTCAAAGGCCCCACATAGAGTCCCTACTGGGGCACTGCCTAGTGGAGCTGTGAGAAGAGGGCTCCCATCTTCTAGACCCGAGCATGGTAGATCCACCAACAGCTTGCACCATGCACCTGGAAAAGCCATAGACAATACCACCCTGTGAAAGCAGCCAGACAGGGGCAATGCCCTGCAAAGCCACAAGGGCAGAGCTGCGCAAGACCATGGGAGCCCACCTCTTGCATCAGTGTGACCTCGATGTGAGACACGGAGTCAAAGGAGATCATTTTGGAGCTTTAACATGTGATGATCCTGTTGGATTTTCGACTTGCATGGGTATTGTAGCCCCTTTGTTTCAGCCAATTTCTCCCCTTTGTAATGGCTTTATTTACCCAATGCCTGTACTCCCATTGTATCTAGGAAGTAACTAACTTGCTTTTGATTTTACAGGCTCATAAGTGAAAGGGACTTGCTTTGTCTCAGATGAGACTTTGGACTGTGAACTTCTGAGTTAATGCTGAAATGAGCCAAGACTTTGGGGGACTGTCGGGAAGGCATGATTGGTTTTGAAATGTGAGGACATGAGACTTGAGAGGGGCCAATTGTGGTGGGAGGGGCCAGTTGTGGAATGATATAGTTTGGCTGTGTCCCCACTCAACTCTCATTTTGAATTCCCATGTGTTGTGGGAGGGACCTAGTGGGAGGAAATTGAGTCACGGGGGCAGATCTTTCCTGTGCTGTTCTCTTGATGGTGAATAAGTCTCATGAGAGCTGATGGTTTTTAAAAGGGGAGTTTCCCTGCACAAGCCCTCTTCTCTTGTCTGCCACCATGTGAGACATGCCTTTTACCTTCTGCCATGATTGTGAGGCCTCCCCAGCCATGTGGAACTCTGAGTCAATTAAAACCTCTTTTTCTTCCCAGCCCTGGTATGTCTTTATCAACAGTGTGAAAATAGACTAATACATGTGGTGTTTCAGGATCCTTCTTCACAAAGATCTTGTGTCTCCTTTAGTTGATATGTTCAGGGTCTTAGAGCTAGTACAAGTCTGGAAACTAAGTGAGATGTCATGATTTTCCATTGGAACAGCTGATGGGAGTCTTCTGCTCAATCATTCTTGATCTCTTTTGAATATATATTAAGCAGTACTCTTGTTGGTGGTTCATCTTGTTCTAGAAACATCATGTTTTAGACCCACCTCAGTAGATTCTTAAGGGGCAACTCCATACACCATCTCCCTCCTCCCACCCCCAGTTCTACCCTTGCAGCTATTTAAAGTAATTCCATTTGCTTTACTTCTGAAGCTAAGAGCTGCTGCCTAGTCTCTGACATTTTAGGTCCTATCATTCCTATTACTAGTAGATAGCCCAGTTTTATAACAGTATCTCCTTCTATTAGTCCAAGCCTGCAAAAGACAACCACTACTGAGTTTCCAATGTGTTAATACCCCTCCTCACTAGCACATTCTTTGTCACCTTGGTAAAATTTTGTCTGGCATGAGGTAATGGTTTTGGTGGCTGATAAATACTTGTTATTTGAGAAATTGGATTGAATTTATTCAGCATTTTTACAGAGAAGAAGAGAAAGACTCTGTACATTCCAATTATTAGAAATGTTCTCTCTATAATTGGACAGGGATAATTCATGAGGCTTTTTCCATGACTCAAGGGAAAAATTTTATAATAATATGTAATTTTATTTTCTATTATTCTAAGTTTAGAAGTCATCCTTCTGATTATTTATTCAGCTTTCAGAAACCTGGATATGAAAAAATAGTGCACAGAATACAAGTATATGGTTTTCTTTTTTGAAGTTCCCTAGTGAGAGGATAAATTCAGATGTCTAGTCCTGAAAAACCTAGGGCACCAGCAACAAAAAGCTATTATATCAATATGAGACTGAACGTAGTTCTTTACTCCTGAAAGCATTCAAACAAGGTGAAAACCCATATTTCATGGGTGTGATAGTGGAGACTTTAACACTGGGTGGAAGGAGATTATGCCTTATGAGTAGTGTTTGCTGTTTACTCTGGAGCCTATGCCATTTGACAGGATTAAACAACCAGAATTGTAACTAGTATTTACAAAGTTGTGTGCTACTGCTAAATGTTCTGTCTTCTTTCGCTAAACATTCGAGAGTTCCCTGAAGCCTTCCCTGAGAGATTCCTGAGGTTCCACTTTGACACTAGAAGCCTCCTAAATGTTGCATCTGCATCATGTGTGGATTCTGCTGAATATAACGGATATCTGACTATGAGAATCTGGAGCCCAGCTGCCTTCCCAGCATTATAAGGAAGTGTGCTGCACTGTTTTCCATCAGGAAAAATTTGTGCAAAATGTAAATCATAGCTCTAAGACTGGATGTTTACTTACTATGTGGGTATAAGCATGTGGACAGTGTAAATGCTTTGAACACGTTAAAATTATACACCAAGAAACAGAGCAGCTAATGGTGGCCCAGAAACAATAGCAGAAAGGCTAGGACATAGTTTTCAGGGAAGATGCCAAAATGTCAGTGAGCAGGGAGAAAGTCACTAAGAGCAGGGATGTTAGAGTCAGATAGGCCTTGGTTCCATCCCTGGTTCTAGCACAGCCAGCACTGCAGGGTTGGTCAACATATGTAACAGCTTCAAAGTTCAGTATCTTCATCTGTCAGTGAAGACAACAAACTCATTTCATCCTGGAGATGACTAAATTAGATGATACAGAGGCATGCCTCATATTATTGTGCTTCACCTTATTATACTTCACAGATACTGCATTTATTACAAACTGAAATTTGTGGCAGCTCTGCGTTAAGCAAGTCTATTGGTATCTTTCTTTTTTTTTTTTTTCAACAGCGTGTACTCACCTCATATCTCTGTCACATTTTGGTAATCATTGTAACATTTCAAACTTTTCATTATTCATATCTGATATGGTGATCTGTGATCACTGATATTTGATGTGACTATAATTATTTTGGAGCAGCATGGACTGTGCTCACATAAGATGGCAAATTTAGTCGACAGATATTTCTGTGTTCTGCCTCTTCACCAAGTAGCCTTTCCTCCATATCTCTCCCCTACCTGGGCCTTCCTATTTACTGAGAAACAACAATACTGAAGTTAGGCCTGTTAATAAACCTACAATGGTTTCTAAGTGTTCGAGTGAAAGGAAGAGTCACATATCTATTCCTTCTTAAATTAAAAGCTATAAATGATTAAGCTTAGTGAAGAAGGCTTGTGAAAAGTCAAGATAGGCTGAAAGCTAGGCCTCTTGTACCAAACAGCCAAATGGTGAATTCAAAGTAAACGTTCTTAAAAGAAATTAAAAGTGCTACTCTAGGAAACACACAAATGGTAAGAAAGTGACACAACCTTATTGCTGATATGAAGAAAGGGTGAGTGATCTGGATGGACAATCAAACCATCCAAAACATTCCCTTAAACAAAAGCCTAATCCAGAGCAAGGCCCTAACTCTCTTTAATTCTGTGAAGGCAGAGAGAGGTGAGGAAGCTCCAGAAGAAAAGTTTGAGGCTAACAAAAGTTGGTTCACAAGGGTTAAGTAAAGAAGCCATCCTCATAATATAAAAGTACAAATTGGAGCAGCAAGTGCTGATGTGGAAGCTGCAGCGAGTTATCCAGAAGATCTAGCTAAGATCATTGATGAAGGTGGATATGCTAAACAATAGTTTTTTTTAATGTAGACAAAACAGTGTTTTATTGGAGGAAAATACCAATCTAGGATGTTCATAGTTAGAGAGGAAAGTCAAAGTCTGGCTTCAGATCTTCAAGGACAGGCTGACTCTCTAGTTAGGACTTCATGCAGCTGGTGACTAAGTTGAAGCCAGTGTTTGTTTATCATTCTGAAAATTCTAGGGCCCTTAAACATTATGCTAATTCTACTCTTCTTGTGCTCTATAAATAGAACAACAAAGCCTGAATGATAGCACATCTGATTACAGCAGAGTTTGCTACATATTTAAGCTCACTATTGAGGCCCACTGCTCAGAAAAAAAAAAAAAAAAAAAAAAAAGAAGAAAGAAAAGAAAGATTCACAATATTTACTAGTGATTGACAATATCAATTTTGTAGCCCATGGATCAAGGAATAATTTAGACTTTCATGTTTTATTATTTAAGAAATACATTTTATAAGGCTATAGTTGCCATAATGATTCTTGTGATGAATGTGGGCAAAGTAAATTGAAAACCTTATGGAAAAGAGTCACCATACTAAATGCCATTTGTAGGAGTGAGACAAAGCAGGATGGCCAAATAGAAGCTTCCACCTATCACCCCCCAACACCACCCAGCACAGGAACAACAAATTTAATAACTATCTATACAGGAAAACCACTTTCATTAGAACCAAAAATTAGTTGAGCGCTCACAGTATCTGGTTTTAAATTCATGTTGCTGCACTGAAGATGGTAGAAAACAGTCTTAAATGTCTAACACCTCCTAACACCCATCCCCTGGCAGCAACTGCATGGCACAGAGAGAGGATCTGTGTGCTTGTGGGGAGACAGTGTGCAGTGATTGTGAGACGTTGCGTTCAACTCTATGCTGCCCTGTCAGAGTAGAAAGCAAAACTGGGCTGAACTCAGCCAATCCCTGCCCACAGAGGGAGCATTTAGAGAAGCCCTCACCAGAGAGGAATTGCCAATCTTAGCAAATCCTAGCAGTCAGAACCTCAGTTTCAGCAAGCCTTACCACCATGGGCTAATGTGTGCTGGAGTACACACAAACTTGAAATGCAGTGTAGGCCACAAGACTGCAATTCATTGGCAAGTCCGAAGGCTATGCTGGGCTCACAGCCAATGTACCTGGGGGGCATGTGACAGTGAGACACCAGCCATAGAGGTTGAGGGAGTGCTTGCGCAACCCCTCCCCCAACCTCAGGCAGCACAGTTCACAGCAACAAAATTGACTTTTGACTCCACTTGAGGAGCGGGGAGGGAAAAGTAAAGAGAACTTTGCCACAAGAGTGGCAATACTCCCTATGGGCCAGGAGTGATGGTGGCCATGGAGAGAAGCTCCTCTGCCTCTGTAAAAGCAAAAGAAGAGTGGCCAGAGCTGTGTCATGTGACTTGAGGATGAGCTCAGATGCAGTAGAATAGAATATCAGGTAGATTTCTAATTATTTTGATTCCAGTCCCTGGCTCCTGGACAGTATCTCTGGACCTGTCCAGGGCCTGGAGGAACTTTCCACCCTGAAGGGTAGGACAAAAACTTGGCTGGCTTTGCCACCTGCTGATTGTGAAGTCCTAGGGCCTTACATGACCATAAACAATAGCCAGATAGTGGTTACAGTGGGCCTTTGGTGAGACACAGTTCCGTACTGGCTTCAGTTCTGATCCAGCACAGCCCCAGTGGTGGTGGCCATAGGATGCTCATGTCATCCCTCCCCCAGCTCTGCATGGCTCAGCACACAGAGAGAGACTTCATTGGTTTGGGAGAAAAAATGAGAACGAGACTCTCTCTCTGGTAATCCACAGGATTCCTCCAGATTTTATCCAAGGCTGCCAATGTAGTACTTCTACATGTATGCAGGAATCACAGTGTTACTGGACTTGGAGTGTCCCTAATGCAGATATGGCTTACATCACACCCAAGTCCTTTAGAATACCTAGAAAGCCTTCCCAAGAAGGACAGGTACAAACATGCCCAGACAGCACAGACTAAAATAAATATCTAACTCTTTAATCCCCAGACACTGATGAACAATCATAAGCATCAACACCATTCAGGAAACCATCACCTACCAAACAAATTAAATAAGGCACAAGGAACCAATTCTGGAGAAAGAGAAATATGTGATCCTTCAGACAGAGAATCCAAAATAGCTGTTTTGAGGAAACTTAAAGAAATTAAACATAACACAGACAAAGAAATCAAAATTCTATCAAATAAATTCAATAAAGAGATTGAAATAATTAAAAAGAATCAAGCAAAATTCTGGAGCTGAAATATGTAACTGACATACTAAATACATTGGAGTCTCTTAGTGGCAGAATTGATTAAGCAGAAGAAAGAATTTCTGAGTTTGAAGACAGGCTATTTGAAAATACACACTCAGAGGAGATAAAATAAAAAAGAATAAAAGACAATGAAGCACACTTATAAGATCTAGAATATAGCCTCAAAAGGGCAAATCTAAGAGTTATTGGTCTTAAAGCAGAGAAACAGGGGTATAAAGTTTATTCAAGAAGATAATATCACAGAACTTCCCAAACCTAGAGAAAAATATCAAAATTCAAATACAAGAATGTTACAAAACACCAAACAGATTTAACATAAAGAAGATCACCACAAGGCATTTAATAATCAAACTCCCAAAGATAAAGCATAAAGGATTATAAAAGCAGCACGAGAAAAGAAATAAACAACACAATGGAGCTCCAATGTGTCTGGTAGCAGACTATTCAATGGAAACCTTACAGGTCAGGAGAGAGGGGCGTGACATACTTAAAGTGCTGAAAGAAAAAATCTTTTATCCTAGAATAATGTATCTGGTGAAAATATCCTTCAAATACTAAGGAGAAATGAAGAATTTCCCAGACAAACAGAAGCTGAGGAATTTCACTCACATTAGATGTGTCTTGAAAGAAATGCTGAAGGGAGTACTTCAATCAGAAAAAAAGAAATCATTTGAAGGTACAAAACTCATTGGTAATAAATAGCAAGTACATAGAAAAACACAGACTACTATAATACTCTAACTGTGATAGATAAACTACTCATATCTTAAGTAAAGACTAAAAGATGAACCAATCAAAAATAAGAACTATGCCAGTGTTTCAAGACATGGACTATACAATAAGATATAAATATGAAAAAAAGTTAAAAAGTAGGGGGAGAAAGTTGAAGTGTAGAATTTTTATTAGTTTTCTTTTTGCTTGTTAGTTTATGCAAGCAGTTTAAATTTGTTATCAGCTTAAAATAATGAGTTATATTTGCAAGCCTCATTGTAATCTCAAATCAAAAGCATATGACCAATACACAAAAAAGAAAAACCAAGAAATTAAATCATACCACCAGAGAAAATCATCTTCACAAAAAGGACGATGAGAAGGATGGAAAGAAGGAAGAGAAGACCACAAAACAACCAGAAAACAAATAGCAAAATGGCATATTTTCATATGTCAAAAGCTCATATTAATCAATAATAACATTGAATATAAATGAACTAAAATTCTCAGTAAAAAGATGTAGAGTGGCTAACTGAAAAAAAAGCAAGACACAGTGATCTGTTGGCGACAAGATACATGCTTCACCAATGAAGACACACATGGACTTAAAATAAAGGGATGGAAAAAGATATTCCATGCCAATGGAAACCAAAAAAGAACAGAAAAAATAGTTTTCAAGACAAAAACTACAAGAAGAGACAAAAAGGTCACTATATAATGATAAATGGTCAATTGAGCAAGGAGATGAAACACTTGTAAATATATATGCACCCAACCCTGGAGTACCCAGATATATAAATCAGATATTATTAGTGCCAAAGAGAGAAATAGATAACATTACAATGAAAACTGGAGAATTCAACGCCCCATTTTCAGCACTGAACAGGTCTTCTAGACAGAAAATAAATTAAAAAATTGTTCTTAATCTGCACTGTAGATAGACCTAATTGACCTAATAGATATTTACCAAAGATTTCATCTAACAGCTGCAGAATACAAATTCTTTTTCTCAGCACGTGGAGTATTCTCAAGGACAGACCATATTTTAGGTCACAAAACAAGTCTTAAGACATTTTTTTAAAACCCTGAAATAATATCAATCATCTTCTCTGACCACAAGAGAAAAAAACTAGAAATCAAGGACAAGAGGAATTTTGGAAACCATACAAACACATGAAAATTGAGCAATATGCTCCTGAATGACCAGTGGTCAATGAAGAAATTAAGACAGAAACTGAAATATTTCTTGAAACAAATGATAATGAAGAAACAATATGCCAAAACTTATGGGTCACAGCAAAACAGTACTAACAGGGAACTTTATAGCTCTAAGTGCCTACATCAAAAATGAAGAAAAGCTTCAAATAAATAACCTAATAATACATCTTAAAAAACTAGAAAAGTAGGAGCAAACCAAACCCAAAATTAGAAAAAACAAAGATCAGAGCAGAAATAAATGAAATTGAAATGAAGAAAACAATGCAAAAGATCAATGAAACAAAAAGTTGTTTTTTGGCCGAGCATGGTGGCTCCCAGCACTTTGGGAGGCCGAGACAGGCGGATCACGAGGTCAGGAGATCGAGACCATACTGGCTAACACAATGAAACCCCCTCTCTACTAAAAATACAAAAAAATTAGCCGGGCGCGCTGGCAGCGCCTGTAGTCCCAGCTACTCGGCAGGCTGAGGCAGGAGAATGGCGGGAACCGGGAGGCGGAGCTTGCAGTGAGCCGAGAT
>NW_012109864.1:159010-169724 GCF_000951045.1 Mandrillus leucophaeus
CCTCAAAAAAAAAAAAAAAAAAAAGTTTTGTTTTTTTTTTTGGAAAAGATAAAGTGACAAACCTTCAGTCAAACTAATGGAAAAAGAGAGAGGACCCAAATAAATAAAATCAGAGGTAAAAAAGGAGATATTAAAACTGATACCACAGAAATTCAAAGGATCATTACTGGCTACTATGAGCAACTATATGCCAATAAATTTGAAAATCTACAGAAAATTGATAAATTCCTAGACACAAGCAACCTACCAAAATTGAATTGTGAAGAAATTCATAACCCAGACACAATAATGACAAGCAACCAGATCAAAGCCATAATAAAAAGTCTCCTAGCAAGGAAAAGTCCAGGACCTGATGGCTTCATTGCTGATTTCTACCAAACATATAGGAAGAAATAATACCAGTCCTGCTCAAACTATTGCAGAGAATAGAGGAGGAGGGAATACTTCCAAACTTTTTCTATGAAGCCAGTATTAGCCAGATACCAAAACCAGAAAATGACATATCAAATAAAGAAGCTTCAGGCCAATTTCCCTAATGAATATTAATGTAGAAATCCTCATCAAAATACTAGCAAACCAAGTTCAACAACACATTAAAAACTTTATTCATAATGAGTACGCAGGATTTATCCCAGGAGTGCAAGAAGGTTCAACACAAACAAACCCATCTATGTAATACATCATAGCAACAGAATGAAAGACACAAACTAATCATTTTACGTGATGCTTAAAAGCATTTGATAAAATTCAACATCCCTTCATGATAAATCCCTGAAAAAACTTGGTATAGAAAGAACCTACTTCAACATAATAAAAGCCATATACTACAGGCCCACAGGTAGAATCATACTGAATGGGTGGCAGTGGAGGGGCAGGAGAAAGAAAGCCTTTCCTCTAAAATCAGGAATATGACACAGATGCCACTCTTACCACTGTTACTCAACATAGCACTTGCAGTCCTAGCTAGAGTAATCAGACAAGAAAATAAAATAAAATCATCCAAACTAGAAAGGAGGTTGTCAAATTATCTTTGTTTACAGATGATATGATTTCATATTTGGAAAAACCTAGACTCCACAATAAAACTATTAAAAATGATAAATTTAGTAAAGTTGCTGGATACAAAATCAACATATAAAAATCACTAGCACTTCTATATGTCAACACTGAACAATCTGAAAAATAATTTAAGAGACTAATCCCATTTATGATAGCCACAAATAAAATAATACACCTAAGAATAAACTTAAAAAGTTAAAGATTTCTACAATGAAAACTATAAAACATTAAAGTAAGAAATTGAAGGGACACCAAAAAATGAAAAATATATTCCATGTTCATGGATTGGAAGAATCAATATTGTTAAAATGTCCATACTATCCAAAGCAATCTATAGATTCAATACAATCTCTATAAAAATACAGATGATATTGTTCACAGAAATAGAAAAAAAAAAAAAAATCCTAAAATGTATATGGAACCACAAAGCACCCAGAATAGCTAAAGCTATCCTAAGCAAAAATAACAAAGTTGAAATAATCACATTACCTGGCTTCAAATTATACTATATAGTATAGAGCTATAGTAATCAAAATGGCATAATACTGGCATAAAAACAGACACATGGGTCAACAGAATAGAATAGAGATTCCAGAAAAAAAAATTCATATGTCTACAGTGAACTCATTTTGACAAAGTTGCCAAAACCATACATTGGAGAAAGGATAGTATCTTCAATAAATGGTGCTGGGGAAACTGGATATTCACATGCAGGAGAATGAAGCTAGAATCCTATCTCTTGCCATATACAAAGATCAAACTAAAATGAATGAAAGACTTAAATTTAAGACCTTAAGCTATGAAACGATTACAAAAATACATTGGGAAAACACTCTAGGATATTGAACTGGGCAAAGATTTCTTGAGTAATACTCGACAAGCACAGACAACTAAAGAAAAGTGGACAAATGGGATCGCATCGAGTTAAAAAGCTTCTGCACAGCAAAGGAAGCAACAAAGTGAAGAGTGAATCCACATAATGCGAGAAAATATTTGCTAACTACCCATATGATAATGGACTAATAACCATAATATATAAGGGGCTCAAACAACTCTATAGGAAAAAATATAATAACCTGATTTTAAAATGGACAAATGATCTGAATAGACATTTCTTAAATAAAGGCAAACAAATGACAAACAGATATATGAAAAGGTGTTTGTCATTTATAATAATGCCATATAATAAAAAATTAAATGATATTCAACATAGTTTAATATCAGAAAAATGCAAATCAAAACTACAATGATATATGTTTATATGGCTTTTACCCAAAAGACAGGCAATAACAAATGCTGTCATGGATGGGGAGAAAAGATAACCCTGGCACACTATTGGTGGAAATGTAAATTATTACAACCACTATGGAGAACAGTCTGGATATTCCTCAAATAACTAAAAATAGAGCTAGCATACAATCCAGCAACCAAACTACTAGGTATACATGCAAAGGAACAAAAGTCAATATATCAAAGAGATATCTGCACTCTCATGTGTACTGCAGAACTATTCCTTATAGCCAAGATTTGGAAGCAACGTAAGTGTACGTGAACAGATGAATGGATTAAACAATGTGGTACATATATGCAATGGTATACTAATAAGCCAAAAACATGAATGAGCACATGCCATTTGCCACAACATGGATGGAACTGGTAGTCATTATGCTACGTGAACTAAGCCAGGCATAGAAAGACAAATTTTGCATGTTCTCACTTATTTGTGGGAACTAAAATAGAAAAGAACTGAACTCATGAAGATAGAGAGTAGAAGGATGGTTACCAGAGGCTGATAGTGATGGGGGCTATTAAGGAGAAAGTGGGGATTACTAATGAGTACAAAAAATAGTTATAAAATATGAATAAGACCTAGTATTTGATAGCCCAGTAGGGCGGCTATAGTCAATAACAATTTAATTGTAGATTTCAAAAATAACTAAAAGTGTATAATTTGCTTGTAATAAAAAGGATAAATGTTTGAGGTGATTGATACCCCATTTACCCTGATGTCATTATTACACATTGTATGCCTGTATTAAAATGTCTCATGTGCCCCATAAATATACCTAGTATGTACCTTCCAAAATTTTTAAAATGTAAACAATGAACATTTCTGATTCATTACAGGAATTCAAAATATCAACATTAACAAGATTTTGGAAGAAGCAATTTTTAGTCTCATGGGGTTTGTAATTACTTATGCTTCTGAAATTTATTAACAATAATAAAGACACTGTTGAGTGCCATTGAGGGGTTCAAGACTTTAGTGGAGGAAGTAACTGCAGATGGCATGAAAATAGCAAGATAACTAAAATTAGAAGTAGAGCCTAAATATGTGACTGGTTCACTACAATCTCATAATCAAACTTCAATGGATGAAGGGTTGCTTGTTATGAACAAAAAAGCAATGGTTTCTTGGGAAGGAATATTCTCATGGTGAAGATGCTGTGAACGTTGTTGAAATTATAGCAAAGGATTTAGAATATTACATAAAGCTAGTTCAGAAAGCAAGTCAGTGTATGAGAGGGTTGATTCTAATTTGGAAAGCATATCTACTGTGGGTAAAATAGTATCAAACAGCTTTGCAAGCTGCAGTGAAATCTTTCATGAAAGGAAGAAGTAATCAATGCAACAAACTTCAGTGTGGTCTTATTTTATAAAATTGTCACAGCCACTCCAACCTTAAGGAACCACCACTCTGATCAGTCTGCAACCATCAACGTGGTGGCAAGACCTTCCCACAGCAAAAATATTATGACACCCTGAAGGCTCAGGCTCAGAAGATTGTTAGATATTTTTTTAAGGAATAGTGTTTTTAAATTAAGATACATATATCATTATTTAATATATAATGTCATTGCATATTTATTAGACTAACATAGTATAAATAAAAATTTTATATGCATTAGGTAACCAAAATATTCATGCAATTCATTTTCTTGTGATATTAACTTTCTTGTTTGAAAATATGAAACGAAATTGCAATATCTTCAAGTTATGTGTATACTTAACACTTGAAAGAGTACCAGATAATAGTACAACTATATTATTAACATTCACAGTGCCATTATTATTGTTAATAAATCTCAGAAGCATAAGTAATTACAAATGCTAGCAGATGTCAGTAACATCTATAAGTCAGGGGTCTGATTGCACATTTTTGTATATATGTCAATAGGTGATCTATTTGTTGTATTTTTATTATTTTTAATGTATACTACCTGCTTGCAGATCTACCTTACTATCACTTTTGCTTTTAAATAGGAAATATTATATGTACATATATCTCTCACGTCATACATATCATGTCATATATTATGTATGTGCATTATAGAGAGATGGAGATCTATAGATGTGTATATATACCACATAAATATATATGAGGTTTGTAAAAACAATGACCTTCACATCCATAGAATCAGCTTCCTAATCATTCCTATATCATAGCAGACTTAAAAAACTGATTTATTCAGCTGCCTGGGATCAGCTGGGTGTTTGCTAAGCTGACTGAGTATGCACAAGAAGTTGGGGCACTCTGGGTATTCTGAGCACCCAGATATATTTGCAACCTGACCATATCTAGAATGTGGTGGAAACCCATAGAAAACATAATCTGAGGCAAAATCCCTACCTCAACAGAAAGATAGAATAATAGAAATTTTGAGTTAAACTGCAGCTTTTTTTCTACAGTACTCTTTTCTCATGGTCATATAGCATTCACTAAAAGTCCAGTAGGAGCAGGGAGTTTGCAACTTTCTAGAGCATTTATTTTATTATTTAATAAGTGTATTCTGTGGAAAGTTTCTTATTTTCAAATCTGCAACCGTCCTACATTTAACTTTCTACTTCACCTTTCTGTCGTAACAACTCAGATAAACTCTGCTTTCTCTTCCACTTATGTAGTGGATATTTTGTATACTTTCTTGACTGTTCAACATCTGAATTCTTCCTGTGTTTAGAGAATTCACTGAATTGTGAGTTTTGTAGGGGGTTGGGGAGAGGCACAGACAGAAATATTTATTCTCAGTCTTTCATAGCTCAACCAAACAGATGTAGTGGCTCTGAACTTTAAATCTGGTGCTGGTCACCCAAGAAAAGACACACCACAGACTATGCACTGTAGCAGGAAACAGTGGAGAGAGAGGTTATAGGGTTGTTTCTAGGGATAGCAGTACAATAGAGCAGTGACAGTATTCAGAGTTCAGCCCCAGGATGAGGGCAGTACGAGCTGAGAGATCAGATGTCCACTGTGGTGGTAGTAATGTATGCTCATTGGACTGGTTTTGTGGGATGATTTGGGATACAATCCTGGCTATACTAAGCCTTTCCAAGCTTGTTTCTGCATCCTTGCCAGTGATTTTGTGAGCTCTCCAAAACCTTCATAATTTGTTTTTCTGTTTAAATTATTCAAAGCCCATTTCTGTTGCTTGCAACTAGCAACCCTGACTGATGCAGCATGACAGCCATTCAAATGGTTGGAGATAGCTACAGTGTCTTCTTTTGTCAGGTGTTCACTCTTCTCCAGAAATATAAATAGCTAATACCTGTATTCTCAGCAACATGTATTGTTTGCATTGATATTAAAGTTTGGATGATATATTTTTAAGAAACTTTATAAATTTGAGAGTTTTGGAATTATTTCCAATCTGGTCATGTGTGTACATGAAAGGAGTTGGCTAACCTTAAAGATGAAATATATACTACGCTACGGTTTTAATGCTTTGGTCCTCTCCAAAACACAAGTTGAAAATTAATCCCCAATGCAACAGTGTTGAGAATTGGGACCTACTATGAGGTGTTTAATTCGTGAGTGCTGTATCCTTATGAATAAATTAATGCTACTATAAAAAACTTGAGAGAGTGAGTTCAGCTTCTTCTACACTTCTGCCATGTGAGGAACAGTGCTCTTCTCCTCTGAACGATGCAATGTTCAAGGCACCATGTTGGAAACAAAGACCAACCCCTTACCAGACACCAAACCTATCAATGCCTTGATCTTGGACTTCGCAGACTCTTGAACTGTGAGAAATAAATTTCTGTTCTAAATTACACAGTCTGTGTTATATTGTTGTATCAACACAAAATAGACTAATAGATAGTGTATTCTCTTTCTGAAAGTTCCTACTCTTCTCAAAGGAGAGCAGAATTTCACTGATAATTACTCTTTCATGGGGTATGCAGCTAT
Source organism: Mandrillus leucophaeus (assembly GCF_000951045.1). Lineage (NCBI taxonomy): Eukaryota > Metazoa > Chordata > Mammalia > Primates > Cercopithecidae > Mandrillus > Mandrillus leucophaeus. Next base: position 165,255 of record NW_012109864.1, read on the forward strand.
GAAATAAGATGATACTGAAAATTGTTTTCCTAACAGTTAGCAATTAGGTGAGTAAAAATGGAAGAAAATTATAGGTTTATTGGAGTTCTCTGAAATTTAAAAAAAAAAATTGCTTATAAATTCTCTATGTAAACATTAAAAATAAGCTACAATAAATTATCTCAGAGCAAGATGGCAGAATAAGAGAATCCCTTACTCCTTTCCCTTCACAGTAACACAGCCATTTATAGACAAAAGTGTCTTTGTGGGAGCGCTGGGATTCACATAGGAGGTTATAAAACCCTGGTAGGGTCCAAGTCATAAGATGATCATTGTGAGAGAACAGGATTATGCCCAGGTGGCAAGCATGCTGAACTGGGGATCAGTTCCATACAGGTAAATGAAATCATCTTCTGTTGGTTCAGTTACCACCCCATTTGGCCTTTGTCTTGCTGCCAAATTACCTATGAGGAGACATTTCCACATGTGCCTCAGATGACAGACCCAGCAACCTTAGTCTCTGCTATCAACCCTAAAATATCCCTGTATCTCAGCTCCAGCCCTTTGTATCTGTTGTCTGAGAGCAGTTTTGCCTATCTAGGGACACACCAGGAGATCTCCTTATCCACGTCCCCACAAGAAGAGGTGAGCCAACATTGATATTGGCTGTGAACCTTGATGCAGCCCTGTGACTCAGTTCTAGCCTGTCTCAATCATGGTCCAGGGTAGGTACTGCCTGATCTAGGACTCACCACTGACCCAGTGGGAGCCTTCCCAGGGACCTGGAGGAAGCCACATCTATGTGAACCTGGTAACAGGACCATGAAATGAACACTCCTCCTAGTGGTAGCTCTACTGACCAAGGTTCTGGAGTCAGTCTAGTCCACCTGTGGACCAGATAGGATCCAAGTCCATTTGAGTCCTTGTCAACAGGTTTTCAAACTGTGGTCTTCACCAAAGACAGAGCAGCAGCCAGATGACCTGGCTCCAACTTCACATGACCACAATCTTAGAGGCAATCCTAAGCCCAGGGACCCAACGGAAGAAGGTGTTACATACTGAAACTAGTCTGTAAAGTCCATAAGAGATGTTTGCTCCTTCCAATGCACAGACACCAGGCAGGGCTATGTGGATAATGAAGAATTAGGAAAACATGACACTACCAAAGGAAACTAACAAAGCTCAAATCAGTGACCTCAAAGAAATGATTATCTACCAATTGCCTATAAAATAACTCAAAATTATTATCTTAAAGAAGCTTAATGGGGCACAACAAAAACATAAACAACTAAACAAAATTGGGAAAATAATGCATGAGCAAAACGAGAAGTTTAATTAAAAAAAAGAAAACCATAAAATAGAACCGAACAGAAATCTTCTAACAGAAGAATACAATGATAAGACTGAAAAATTTGATAGAGAACTCCAATAGCAGACTTGATCATGCAGAAGAAAAAATTAACACAGTTGAAGACAGATTAAAGGAACAAAAAATAGAATTAAAAGAGTGAAAAGAGCATAAGGAGCCTATGGGACAATATAAAGCACATAAATATATAGATTATGGAAGTTCCAGGAAGAAAAGAGAGAAAGTGGCAAAAAAAGTTAAATACTTTATGAAAAAATTTAAAACTTTGTAAGGGTATATAGAAATTCAGATTCATTAATCTCCCCAAGCAAGATCAACCCAAAGAAAAATAATCAGAGACACATTATAATCAAATCGCCAAAAGTCAAAGACAGAGAATCTTGAAAGAAGCAAGGAAAAATAGATTAATCACATATAATGAAACTCCCATAAGGCACTAGCAGACTTCCCGAAAGAAATAGCAAGCTGAGAGTACAGTGCGATGATATATTCAAAGGGCTAATAGAAAAAACCCTATCAACCAAGAATACTACACTTCGCAAAAATGTCCTTCAGAAATAAGCAGAAATACACACATTATCAGACAAATAAAAGCTGAGGAGTTCATTTTGATGAGACACAACTTATAAGAAATACTACAAGGGGTGTGTGTGTGTGTGTGTGTGTGTGTGTGTATGCACCCAATATTGGAGCACCTTAAATATATAAAGCAAATATTAATAGATCTGAAGGGAGAAATAGACTATAATACAATAATACTAGGGGACTTCAATATGTTACCTTCAACAATGGATAGATCATCCCGAAAGAAAATCAGTAAAGAAGCAGTAGTCTTCTTTTTTTTTTGAGACGGAGTCTCACTCTGTCACCCAGGCTGGAATGCAGTGGTGTGATCTTGGCTCACTGCAACCTCCGTCTGCTGGGTTCATACCATTCTCCTGCCTCAGCCTCCCGAGTAGCTGGGACTACAGACCCGCTGCCATGCCCGGCTAATTTTTTTGTATTTTTTAGTAGAGATGGTGTTTCACCATGTTAGCCAGGATGGTCTCGATCTCCTGGTCTTGTGATCCGCCCACCTTGGCCTTCCAAAGTGCTGGGATTACAGGCGTGAGCCACCGTACCTGGCCAAAGAAGCAATATTCTTAACTAATACTACAGACCAAATCGACCTAACAGACACAAAAAGAACATTCCATCCAACAGCGGCAGAATACATGTTCTTCTCAAGTGCACACAGAACATTCTCCAGATAGATCACATATCATGCCACAAGTCTTAACATATTTAATAAGACAAAAATCATATTGAGTATCTTTTCTGAAAACAGTGGTATAAAACTAGAAATCAATAACAGGAGGAATTTTGGAAAATTTGCAAATAGGTGGAAAGGTAAAAACACACTAGTGAACAATGAATGAGTCAAAGGAGATATCAAAAGGAAAATTTAAAAGTAGGTTGAGGCAAATGAAAATGAAAATGCAACATACCAAAACTTACGGGGCACAGCAAAAAAATATTTCTAAAGAGTAAGTTTATAGTGATAAATGCTTCCATTAAGAAAAAAGTAGATCTTACCAAACACCACCTTTTCCCCCCAAAACTTTTGAAATGTAAAAAAAAAATTACAACTTAAATGATCAACTTGGACACAAAAATCAAAAAAGAAGTAAAATATCTCAAATAATCTAACTTCACACTTGAAGGAATTAGACAAAGAAGAACAAACTAAGCCCAAAGTCAGCAGAAGGAAGAAAATAAAAAAATCTCAGTATTAATAAATTTTACAGAGAATAGAAAGACAGTAGAAAGATCAATAAGTTAAAGAGTTTATTTTTTGGAAAAATTATCAAAATGGACAAACCTGTAGCTAGACTAACAAAAATAGACAGGGGGCTCAAACAAATAAAATTGTAAACTAAAGAAGACACTACAACTGATACCAAATAAATAAAAATGATCATGAGATTACTATGAAGAATTCTATGCTGAAAAAGTGGATAACCTAGGAAAAAAAGATAAATTCCTAGAAAAATACAATTTATGTAGGCCAAATCACAATGACATAAGAAAATATGAAAAGACCAGTAACAAGTCAGAAGTCAAATCAATAAAAAAAAGGCTTTCATCAATGAAAAGCTCAGGACCAGAAGATTTTGTGGGTGAATTCTACTAAAGATTTAAAGAAGAATTAATGTTGATCCTTTTCAAACTCTTGCAAAAATTTGAAGAAACCTTTCTCCTAGGCTCATGTGATATTCCTACCTCAGCCTTCCAAGTAGATGAGACTATGGGCACGTGCCACCACACCCAGATAATTTTTAATTTTTTTTTGTAGAGATATGGTCTCACTATGTTGCCCAGCCTGGGCTCAAACTCCTGGCCTCAAACAATCCTTCTGCCTTGGGTTTCCAAAGTGCTGGGATTATAGGCATAAGCCAACGTGAACAGCCAAAAATTGATACTCTCATCTTTTTCCTGATCTTAGAGGAAAAGTTTCAACTATTCGCTTTGAGTATTTTAGCTGTGGGCTTGTGTTATAGGGCCTTTATTGCATTGAGATACACTCCCTCTGTACCTAATTTGTTGAGAAGCTTCTTTTTAATCTTGAAAGGATATTGAACTTTGTCGAACACTTTATCTTCTACTGAGAAAATCATGTGGTTTTGGCCTTTCATTCTGTTAATGTGGAGAATGACATTTTTCGATTTCCATATGTTGAACCATGGTTACATCCCAGGAATAAATCCCACTTGATTATTGGGTATATAATCCTTTTAATGCGGCACTGGATTAGATTTGCTAGTATTTTATTGAGGATTGTTGCATCAGTGTTCATCATGAATATTAGTCTGTAATTTTTTTTCTTGTGGTGTCCTTATCTGTCTTTGGTGTAAGAGTAATGCTGGTCTCATGAAAGGATTTTGAAGGTGTTACCTCCTCTTCAAATTTTTGCAAGAGAAAGAAAAAAGAAAGAAGAAAAAAAGAAAGAAAAAAAGAAAGAAAGAAGAAAGGAAGAAAGGGAAAGAAGAAAAAGAGAAGGAAGGAAGGAAGGAAGGAAGGAAGGAAGGAAGGAAGGAAGGAAGGAAGGAAGGAAGGAAAGAAGGGAGGAAAGAAGAAAGGTG
>NW_012109864.1:169774-171360 GCF_000951045.1 Mandrillus leucophaeus
GAAGGAAGGAAGGAAGGAAGGAAGGAAGGAAGGAAAGAAGGAAGGAAGGAAGGAAGGAAGGAAAAGAGTAGCAACTATTGACATTTCTATTCAACATAGTACTGGAAGTCCTAGTCAGGACAGTTAGATAAGCGAAAAAAATAAAAGGTATCAAATAGGAAAGGAAGAGGTTAAATTATTTCTGTTTGCAGATGACATAATCTTGTGTGCAGAAAACCCTAGACTGAAATGATTAGAACTAATGAACAAAATCAGTCACGTTACAGGATCTGAAATCAAGATACAAAAATCTGCAGCGTTTCTACATACTAAGAATGAACTAGCTAAAAAAAGAAGTTAAGAAAACCATCATGTTTAGAATGGCATCAAAAGAATAAATGACTTGGGAATTAAGCTAACCAAGGAAGTTAAAGATCTGTACACTAAAATCTATAGAATATTGATGAAACAAATTGAAGAAGATATAAACAAATTGAAAGAAATCTGTGTTAGGACTAAAATAATTACTATTGTTAAAAAGTCCATGCTGTCAAAAGTGATCTACTGATGAAGTTCAATTCTTATCAAAATTTTGATGTAAATACAAAAAAAAACTAAAATTTATATAACATCACAAAAGATCCCAAATAGCCAAAGCAATCTTGAGAAAAAAGAACAATGCTTAAGATCACACTCCTCGATATTAAATTATATGATACAGCAATAGTAATCAAAACAGTATGGTAATGGCATAAAAACTGACACATAGACCAATGGAACAGAAAAGAGACCCCATAAATAGGCCCATGTATATATGGTCAACTAATCTTTGACAAAAGTGCCAAGAATACACAGTGGAAAAGTGATCATCTCTTCAATAAATGGTGCTGGGAAAACTGAATGTTCATTGCAACTGAATACAAAAAAGTATAAAATGTTTGTCTTATACCATATAGAAAAATTCACTCAAAATTAATTAAATGATTAAGTGTAAAATCTGAAATCATAAAAATTCTAAAAGAAGACATAGAGTGAAAGCATTTTGACATTAGTTTTGGCAATTATTTATTTATTTATTTTGAGTATAATCCCCAAAGCATGGCAACAAAAGCAAAAAGAGACAAGTGCGATTACATCAAACTAAACAGCTACTGCACAGCAAAGGAATCAATCAACAGAGTAAAGAGACAGCTTATGGAATAGAAGAAAATATTTATAAACTGTAAATGGGGTAAAAGCTAATATCCAAAATATTTAAAGAACTACACAACTCAGTAGCAAAACAAAAAATAATAATCCAAAATAAAAATTGGCAAAGGGGCCAGACACAGTGGCTCACACCTGTAATCCCAGCACTTTGGGAGGCCGAGGCAGGTGAATCACTTGAGGTCAGGAGTTCAAGATCAGCCTGGCCAACATAGTGAAACCCTGTCTCTACTAAAAATACAAAAATTAGCTGGGCGTGGTGGCACATGACTGTAATCCCAGCTACTCAGGAGACTGAGGCTGGAGAATCACGTAACCCCGGGAGGCAGAGGTTGCAGTGAGCTGGGATCACATCGCTGCACTCAGGCCTGGGTGACAGAGTGAGACTCTGTCTCAAAAAA
>NW_012109864.1:176200-192175 GCF_000951045.1 Mandrillus leucophaeus
AGAAAGTGTACATGAAATTGGAAAGAGATCATGAAATGATCTCTTGATGAAAAACCATATTTTGAAAACCATATTTTGAAGAAACCAACATACATATAGTGAGGCATCACTCTGGATTTGCCCTTAGCAGCAGCAGTGATGGCCAGGGTTGCAAACAAGGGAGAGATGTAAGAGAGATGTTGACAATAAGTGACAACTTTTCTCTTATTATAGGATCTTTTCTTTCAGAAACCATGCCAGAATTTGTATCACTATCTCAAATATTTTTACTTTAGTAGTTTGGATTTAGACTTCATTCATTCCAAGGAAGACTCTTTTTAGTTAATTTATTAGAGTACAGTAGTGCGCTACTCCATGTGCAGGGGACATGTTTCAAGACCCCCCCAGGTGATTCCCTGAAACTGAGGATAATATCTATCTGAATGTTTTTCCTATACATACATATCTATGATAAAATGTAATTTATAAATTAGGCACATTAAGAGATTAACAATTATAACTAATAAACTAGAACAATTATAACAACATAGTGTAATCAAAACATAACAACATCTGTCTCTTATACACATCTAGATGTGTATAAGAGACAGAATTAGCTGGGCGTGGTGGCACATGACTGTAATCCCAGCTACTCAGGAGACTGAGGCTGGAGAATCACGTAACCCCGGGAGGCAGAGGTTGCAGTGAGCTGGGATCACATCGCTGCACTCAGGCCTGGGTGACAGAGTGAGACTCTGTCTCAAAAAAAAAAAAAAAAAACAAAAACAAAACAGAGAAATGGGCAAAGGATCTGAATAAACATTTCTTCAAAGATATAAAAATGGCAGTAGCTAAATGGAAAGGTATTCAACATCACTAGTCATCAGGACATGCACATTGAAACAACAATGAGATATCTCATATCTGTTAGGATGATATTATAAAAAAGATAAGGGATCAGTGTTGGTGAGGATGTAGAGAAAAGACAATTCTAGTATACTGTTAATGGGAATGTGAATTGATATAGATGTTATGTAAAACAGTATGGAGTTTCCTCAAAAACATCAACATAGAACTATAGTATGATTCATCAATCCCACTTGTGTGTACACTGTACAACCATAGGAAATGAAACTAGTATCTGGAAAATTATCTTCACCCCCATATTTATTGCAGCACTATTCACAGTAGCCAAGATATAGAAACAATCTAAGTGTCTATCAATGGATGAATGTGTAAAGAAAATGTGGTGTATACATACCTTGAAATATTATTCAATCATAAAACGAAGGAAATCTTGCCATTTGCAATAGCATTGATGAACCTGTAGGACACTATCCTAAGTGAAATAATCTAGACACAGAAAGACAAACGCTGTATGATGTCATTCATACGTAGAATCTTCAAAAGTCAAACTCATAGAACAGAAAGTAAAGTGGTGATTTCCAGCTTCTAGGGTGGCTGGAAGTGGGTAATGGGGAGATTCTGGGAATGGGAATACTACAACCTTTCAGTTATAAAATATGTAAGTTCTGGGGATCTAATGTACTGAATGGTAACTAGAGTTAATAATATTGTAATATGTTTACTTCAAATTTTAGAAAAGAGCAGATTTTAAGTATCTTACTACACCACCCCCCCAAAAAAATGTATTAGTCTGTTTTCACACTGCTATAAAGATAGTACCCAAGAGTGAGTAATGTATAAACAAAGGAGGTTTAATTGACCCACAGTTCTGCGTGACTGGGGAGGCCTCAGGAAACTTGAAATCATGGCAGAAGGGGAAGCAGGCACTGTCTTCACAAGGTGGCAGAAGAGAGTGTTAGTATGTGAGGGAGGAACTGTCAAACACTTATAAACCCATCAGATCTCGTGAGACTCACTCACTGTCATGAGAACAGCATGGGGGAAACTGCGCCTACCTTCCTCGACACATGGGAACTACAGGTCCCTCTCTCAACACGTGATGATTACCATGAGAGATGGGATTTGAGTGGGGACACAGAGCCAAACCATATCACCAAGTAATGATGGGTGGTGATGGATGTGTTAATTCGACTGTGGTAATCATTACACAATATATATCTATATAAAATCATGATGTTATATACCTTGAATATAACATCCTCCTATGCAACATTGCTTCCTAAATGTGATAAACTTTTAAAATTATTGCTCATATAGAACATGAACTAAAATAGATTCTCATAATCGATATCTTTTCTTAACAAAACAAGCTAAATATACCATTATAACTGTATATGTATGTCTACGTGTAACACTAAGATATTTTGGAACTGTTTATATGTATAATTGTCAGACATACGAATTTACGCACAGGCATGATAAGGCATGAAATCTTTAAATTGCCCCTGAAAATTAAACAAATCAACAAAATGGAATGAGAACACAAGATCAAAACCTTTTTGCAGACACAGCTTTATATATAACATGTATTTTTACAACCATGAGTGCCTTAAATTGCTTTAAAGGAAGCCACATTTATTAAAAAGATATTTTTAAGTTTTAAAGGGATAAATCATGTCCTTTAAAATTAAAGTTACCTTTACAATTTCAAATGATGTAAAGCAAAGAATTTCAGAAAAAGAAGTAAACACTATGTGGCTCTTTTATATAAACTATGACCTTAAATGCTCACAATACTCATAATACTGACTGTTAGGGACTAAATGAGTGACCTTGGGTAGTTTATTAATTTAATTCAAGTATCTTTGAACTTCAGCATTTTTATCTGCAAAATTAATGGGTTAAGCTCACCGTAACCTTAAACTCCAGAGCTCAAGCAATCCTCCTACCTCAGCCTCCTGAATAACTAGGACTGCAGGCATGCACCAACACACGTGGCTAATTGTTTCAATTTTTTTGTGTGTAAAGACAGGATCCCCTTATGTTGCCCAGGCTGATCTCAAACTCTTAGTTTCAAGTAATATTCTTGCCTGGGCCTCCCATATAGTATTTTGTTATAGCAGCGGAAGGAAATAAAACATTACCTCTTAGATCCTTCTTTAACCTTCCTTATTCTGAGGGTCTTTCTGAGACTGGACATATGTGAAAATTAAACTTCTCATGTGAAGGTATATTTTTAAAGACTTCAGACATCTAAAAAGACAAAAGTGATACAGTCTGAAAAATGTGATGTAACTTTAGATTTAGAGTTTACAAAGTGAGTCCTATGGAGTCTCGTTCAAAGTACTCATAGATATTATAACTAAATACAGTTCACTATATATTCTATAGAGATTCAACTGTACTACGTCAGCAGTGTATATTTAATTTCAAAGCTGTTCTAACAACAATATCACACACAAATTAAAATCAGGTTTAACATAGTATGACACACAACTCTTTGTGTGTGTGTGTGTGTGTGTGAATGGACGTGTGTGTGTGTGTGTGTGTGTGTGCATGGATGGACTTAAAATCAGTTTTCACTCACATTAAAGGGCTTAATATCAACTCTAGACCATATTTTTTCATCTCTTCTAGACTATTCCTAGCAATTTTTTTAAAAATATGGCTGATTTATTTTTCTACTAGAAATTAGAGCTTATTTTTCCTCAGTCTGTTTTCGTAACAATTGACATTTGGAAGTATAAGTTGAAGACAGACTCTCTCTATCTATCTCTCTACAGCCAAATACTAAAAATTATGAATAATTTATATACTTTTAAAAAATATTGTTTCAAAAACAGTTTTGAAAAATTGAAAAAATAGTTTTGAAATATGTATAAAGCATTTTTTATTTACCTAGATTTAACCTTTGAAAAAATCACTTCTTTTTTGTGATATACAAATATTGTTCCATTTCTAAAAATAAAGTATTGTTGCTTGACAAAATTATAGTTAAATATCCAGTATCTCTATGTAGAAAGAAAGTGTACATGAAATTGGAAAGAGATCATGAAATGATCTCTTGATGAAAAACCATATTTTGAAAACCATATTTTGAAGAAACCAACATACATATAGTGAGGCATCACTCTGGATTTGCCCTTAGCAGCAGCAGTGATGGCCAGGGTTGCAAACAAGGGAGAGATGTAAGAGAGATGTTGACAATAAGTGACAACTTTTCTCTTATTATAGGATCTTTTCTTTCAGAAACCATGCCAGAATTTGTATCACTATCTCAAATATTTTTACTTTAGTAGTTTGGATTTAGACTTCATTCATTCCAAGGAAGACTCTTTTTAGTTAATTTATTAGAGTACAGTAGTGCGCTACTCCATGTGCAGGGGACATGTTTCAAGACCCCCCCAGGTGATTCCCTGAAACTGAGGATAATATCTATCTGAATGTTTTTCCTATACATACATATCTATGATAAAATGTAATTTATAAATTAGGCACATTAAGAGATTAACAATTATAACTAATCAATTATAACAACATAGTGTAATCAAAACATAACAACATAGTGTATGTTGTTATATATATTATAACTAATAAACTAGAACAATTATAACAACATAATGTAATCAAAGTTATGTAAATAGGGTCTCTCTCAAAATATCTTGCAATGTTTTCAGACCAAGGTTGACCACAAGTAACTGAAACTGTAGACAGTGAAACTGTGGATAAGGAGAGACTACCGTATTGTTTCCAGAAATTGTCATGTGTCTCACAAGAATATATATCACTGATTTAAAGTAATACTATTTATATGGTACTTATTTCAAAGTTTTTTTAATGTTTATCTCTTACATTTGAGCAATTGTTTGGAGAAGAAGAAATTCTTATTTCTATTTTTAGAGGTGTGGAAAGCAAATAGACATGGATCTTAATTGATTTGCCAAAGGTCAGAAAGCAAGTCAAAGGCAGTTCTTGGCCCAGAATTCTAATTTGCTGAAATCAGCTGTTATTAATTACATATAACTATTGATCAATTGATAACTATATTCTTCTATTACCTCTGATAATTTAAGCAACACTTAGATCTTATTTTATTTGCAAATGGTCAATCAATTAATCATTCAATAAATATTTAATAAAATTTAGTATTTTGTTATAACCAACTTCTGGCTGTGCAATTACACAGGTAAGCATAGAAATAATTATAGGTGGGATACAAAAAGAACTTTTCCTTTCAGTAGAGACCCTACTTGCAGAGTCAGCTAGATGAAATAAGTCACTTTTAAGTATTAATATTTACAAATATGGACATCCCGTGATCCAGCAACTAAAATGTAAACACTGGCCAATGTGCCGCAGTCTGCACTCCAGCGTTATGGCCAATCAGGTACCAGATGTTCAGTATTTCTAATATATTTACAGAGCCCCTATAGACTTCATTGCATCCCCTTCCTTGTTCCCACCTTTTCTTTAGGCAAATCTGTCTCCTCTGTCCCAGTGTTTCTAAAATTCCTCTCTCTGAAGACTAAAGATTTTTCTCCTATAATTAGTGACAGCATAATAGAAAATAACTTGCATAAATTTGCCACACCACATACTAGGAATAAATTATTATTAGAGGCATTTTCCCCAAATATCAGAGTTAGATGCATTGCAGCAGGGAAAATAGAGCAATATTAAGCAAAAAATGTGGAGGAGGTAAAAAAAAAATAAAATAAAAGACCTGGGGATACTAAAGATGTGTTTTCCATTTTCTGGGAGTACTGCTTGGTGATGTTCACTGAGATTGAGGAACATAAATTAGTACAGTGACTCGTGGATTCAGGTGAAGAAGGTAAGTAAAGAAGAAAGTGAAAGCCAGCAGAACCAGCTTACCAGCCAGGACTCTACAGTAGGCATAGGAAGAGGAACAGTGGATGCACATTCAAGTCTTGAGTTGCAACACAGCTTTAGAAATAGAGGTGATTTGAGTGATTTTTAGAACATCTGCAAGAATAATTTCACTGGTTTCTAATGACATGGCTTGATAAGAAAAAAATTAGGTAGTATTATTTTTATGATGATCTTCATATAATTATCTCCATGTTTGCACTCTGGTTCATATTACCTACTGTGCTCTTTATGAAATATGGTTATGGCTAGCCTAGCAATATGATTTCCCACTTTCCTGCATGAGTTACACATGTTCTGTCTAGGTCCACAGAACCTAATATATTCAGTCATGTAATGCTGCCACCTTTCTTCACCACCCTTATTTCTTTTATCTTATTTTTTTGGTAAGCAACAGAAATTTCACTTTTGCATTATATGACTCCCTCCAACCCCAGGTAATTAATTAAAAAGTTAAACAAAAATGCATATATTTCTGAAATTCATGAACACTTTTAGTATGTCCTTTTCCTAAATCACCCACCTCTTATTCACTGTGTTTCATTTCCTGCTTTTGCTCTTTTGTTTTTAAGAAAATATAAGAAATTAAATCTAACGATAAATGCAGTTCAGTTAGCGTGGTAGGGTTTGACAGAAAAGAAGTACAAAAATTAAAAATTAGGGAAACAATCTGGTCAAGTCATTTTGAAGTTTACTTCATTGTTCCACCTCTAAACTCTTGTAAGTATACTCCTTATATTTGAAATATCTGTCCTCCCTTCTTCACTTGATCAACAGCTGTTGTCTTCTATGCCCCATTCACTCCTTGACTTGACCATGGCTGTGTTATGTACTTCCTTCAGTAGTTCTGGACACCCTGGGCTTTACACTATTTTAGCCTCAATCACACTGTTGTCATTGCCATTAGATTGGGGATTACTTCAGGGCAGTAGTAACATGTTTGCATGTTTTTATTGTTAAATCTTACAGTCTGGTCTAGGAAATTCAACAGACATCTGTAGGAAGCAAAGAAAGAAGATAGAGAGAGGTGGGAATGGCAAAAGGAAAAGAAAATGTAGTTTCTAAGTGGTTAAAAAACATTAAGTAATAATGTTTGTCCCTTAGATTTTAACTCCACAATCTTGTGACTATTTACATTGTTTTTATTGGTTCATAGAAACGTAGCTGGAAGTTGGTGGAAGAAGCAATTGCTTATTCTAAGCGCTTCCTCAGAAAGTGGAGTGTTTTTAATTTTTGTTTTTAAAAATGATACTCTGACATGGTAGTTGGTAAGACAGTGATGAAAAGGTCTGAGCTGAATCAGTGTGAAATCCAGACCTTGAGACAGGAGAGAGTGACTCCTCTATCAGCCTTCTGTCTTGCTAGCATGTTGGATGCAGTATGTGTTTCATAATTGCAGCTCGATGATGGCAGGGATAATAAAAGTAATCATCAGGACAATAATTTCCAAAAATCTTTCCTTTCCATTTCACAATACACATTCCCTTGCATTTAGGGGCAGTTTCATTTTATTTTTGTTTACTCTTCCACTATTTCACTTAATGCAGACAAATTATAGAGGAACTGTCTCTAATAAATAACGTTAGAAACTCAGAAGCAGTAAGTGAATTCCATTTTCACCTGTGCAGAATAGCTCAAAAATGCTCTATTTCTGTGAAAATGTCAATTATTTTTGAATTATCAAGCTTATGTTAACTTACCAAATTATGTATTTCTATAAAAGCAAAATGATGGTCTGATGGTAGGCACTATCTGCTTTTCAACCATGACTCAGATTATTGCTGGCTAGATTTCTAAAGATCCCAAAGATTTCTTTAAAACAACTAGTCCTGGAACAGCTACTAGCCTGGATTCGATTCTTCAGTCTGCTTCTGAGCAAGCTATCAAGAAATGCTGCTGAAGGCATTTCCTGTTTCCTTTACACTTCTTTCAGATTTCTATGACATACTTAATCTGGGTCTTGTGCCCTGTCAACTTTTAATAGTTCTAATTGCTCAACTATCTGCTCTAGTGTGATCATAAAATCCTTTTAACATTCCACTTTTCCCCTCAAGAAAATGTATCCAGTTTCCGGGACGTGACCTTCAGCTTCTTTGGTAAATACGCAGGCAGAGAATTCATTCAGGCTTTCGACTACTGCAGCCTCATCCGTCCCTGACTTCCCACTCATCCCCTTAATGGCCCTATGGATGCCTGCCTACGCTGTATGCTTTTACAGTATAAAAGAAGTTTGCCCTCCAATTTGGTAATTTCGGTGCCTCTTTTTCTCCCCTGGGTCCTTTTTAGAGTTCCCTTTCAAGTATTGAGGATTTGATTTTCTATTCCTTTAAAAATTGTGGATCCTGATAAAGGAAGGGGGAGCTTTTTCTGTGCTGCCTCCTTCTAGAAGCTTTACTTTTCTACTTTAGTCTTGTAAAATGCTAAACAAATTTAGCACTTATTAGTGGGAATGGCGTTTTGGGTGGTACTGTGTTTTTAAAAACCACTTCCCTGCTATTTACCCTGAACTTAATTCAGTGGCTTGTCTTTTTCTGAATTAATGATTATATGCGGTATTTTATTTTCTGTCTTCCTACACTTCCCTCTTGTCTCTAAACACCTCTAGCTTCTATTTGGGATTAAATCATATGCTTAATGAGATTTAATCACGGCTTCCTATACTCTCCTTTGAACCCTAAATATTATTTAATTCTAAACCTAGCGTTCTTTCCTCCCTTTTCGGGTGATGTACATATTAAATTAGAAATCAGCTTTGCACCAGATCCAGCCTCACTTCCTCCACTTGTTGTAATCCTGTGCTATGGCTAGATAATTAAAATCTTCCACTATTACCACCCTGCCCTTTTCTTGCTCTGTCCATGCGTGTGTGTGTGTGTGTGTGAGAGATATTTGTAGTTCATTTCTGCCAAGACAGCCTATAACATTACTGTTATCACATTTTCAACCAATTTATAATACATTACTCCTGTTCTTCATCATAGCTTATTTCAGAAACCTATCATTCAGGAATTATCAAGTTTTCCCCACAAACAAAGAAGCATCTTTTTTGGTTTTTGTTGATTCTCACAAATATGAGTACCTAATACAAGGTAGTCATTAAAAGGTTTATAAAAACCTCAGAATTAATGTACTGACATTAACAAGGTTTTGTTAAGCAATAATTGACCACTTTATGTACGCAATTACACATGGTGGCTACGAAATTATTATGATATATGCACGTGTCGCATGTGTGCTGATGACCTTATAAAATGGCCGCATATTTTAAAAAGAAGCAGAGCCCTGCATATAAAGGAAATTTTGAAAATCTAGGAGCAGTCTTTGGATTGTTTGCTGCCACTGCTTCTAGGCAACAGGCAAGAGATGTTTACAATCTGGGCTCTCCCCTGCCCCCACCTCTAGGAGCTTTTCATCTGCTGCTGCTGCTGTTGCTGTTGATAGAACTACAAGACCCAGAGCCTCAGAGTGCCCCTCCTCCACCTCGCTTCAATCTCCTGGAGCCCAGCTGTTAAGGCCTATCTAGCTAATCACCCCCTTTACCACAAGGCTCTTTTGTGGAAGTTAATGTCATGTTCAGAGAGGACAGTGCTGCAGGGAGAGCAGAGGATTTGATTTCTCACTTTACCTGTGAGAAAAACAGCATGTGGAATAAGGTGCCTCTGTTGTCCTTGATGCTTGACTTCATTGTCACTCACCTTCTGCTGCCTTGGCATAGTCCAGAGAAGTGGGATCGCAGTTCTCCAACTGAGAGATGAACTTAGAATAGGGACCTTTGACCCTGGCTTCACAAATAGTCTTTCTTAAAGAGGATGCCCACATTTTCCAAAAAGAAAAACAGAAAGGAACATGATTTTAATTTACTTTCTAAAAACACATGCAACCTTCATTTGTTTAAGAAATGGAGGGGGTAGAAATTTAAGAAAACAAAAATAATAAAAGAATATCAAATTCTAAAGCTAACTTATTTTTGGCCTTAGGAAACAAGCTTTAATTTTTCTTTTATCTGGTGAAAGGCAAGAGGAAGATATTTGCAAAAGGAAGGAAAGATACGTATACGCGTATTGAGAGAAATACAATTTGGGGACTGGGGCTGTTAGGCCAAGGTTACTGTTTCAGTGGCCAGGAAACCTCTTATATCTTGTTTTGATATGACCCAGAGCTGGCTGAGGCTGATCCAGTAGAATAGCAGCTGAATTTCGAACATGTCAGCCCGGCAAAGGCTGAGTGACAGTCTTTAGGGATGTTGTAGAAAGCCTGAATTTCTCCACTTCAGGGGAGGATAAACTAGATCTTCTCTTAGAGTACTTTTAATCCAACTTTCTCTGATTAACAGTGACCTCAGCGTATCATGCTCAGTCAAATGGAGAGGTCTTCTAGTCTATTTATCATGAATCCAGACTCCCGGATCTGATGCTTTTGTTCTAACCCTGGCTCTATTGCTTTTCTTCAGTTTCTTTATCAGTAAAGTGGAGATGATACCTCATAGAGCTATTATAATGATTTAATGAGATAATACTCATAAAACAGAACACAGCTTGGAACACAGTAAGCACTTGAGAAGTGGTAGCTATTATAATTAATACCTTTTTGATGAATTAAAGGAAATAATTGGTAATTAAAATCATCTTCATGCTATTTCCTATATTACTATCACCTATATTACTATATATTACTATATTTCTGATATTACCATATTACTATACTATATTCCTATATTAGTAATATAGGAAATACTAACAAAAATTGGCTAGTATTTAATATTATTGGGTCAAACATTTTCCAAATTCTATCTATAAATTAGAAGTGAATCCAACTTAAAAATTATTCTAAAAATATTGTGTTTAAATGTAGACGTCTATGTTCCTTAATGAGGTCAGGTTGGTAACTTCAATTCATGTGTCTGTGGATCCTTGTTTCCTTCAGACTCTCAAAAGAATATTAATAACATCTGTTTAGTACAAGATGAGTTAGCGAATATAATCACATTTGATCCTCAACCTAGACCTTAGAGTAATACTGTGGTTATCCTCATTTTACATAGTGGAAATCAGACTCACTGGGGTTAAATGATTTTTCTGATTTTCCTTTTTTAAATCATGTTCTTTTCTCACTATGTGCTTGTGTTTCTACCATGGGAGATGGGGCATTGAGTAGAGATAGATGGAAAAGATGGGGAGAATGAATGAGAGGTGAGAGAGGAAGAGAGAAAAAAATAAGTGTGCAGAATAATAAGTTATTCGTATTTGTGTTGCTGACAGAAAACCACCCCAGACCCTAACATCTATGAAGCATCCAGCATCAGGGCCTCAGTTCTCTTTCAAGACACTCCATGAAAAGGCATAAACTCTGACTCCTAGCCCTCACCCACCAGCCTAGGTACAAACAGAAGTCCCTTTCTCAAAGACCCTTTGTCTTTTCTATCTGAATTTCTTTGATATTTCAAACATTTACTTACCCAATTGTAAGCAAAAGCTTTAGCTGGCAGAACCAAATAAGAGTTTGGCTGGAAGTATTGAACTGTGATGCTCTGAATGCAGTTTGTTTGGTTAAGGCTGGTCATAGAGAATATGGAACACCTGTACTTTCAGAGCCAGTCCTGGATACCATTTCATTTGAATGTAAATGTGTTGACTTTAATCTGTAAGATTTTATTTGACTTGGACCCTTTTACCTTAGAGATCATTTGTCTTCTTTTACACTTGCATAGCAACTGGGAGCTACTAAAGTGTATTTTGTCATAATTTAACTGCTAAAGGCAGGTGTGTATGCGTGTGTGTGTGTGTGTGAGAGAGAGAGAGAGAGAGAGAGAGAGAGAGAGAAAGAGAGAGAGAGCGCGCTTCCTATTTCCCAATCAGTTACCTTTAATACATTCATGAGTTGTTTATCTCCATGCAGGATTTGAATTCCTTTCTTAAAGAACACTTTAAATGGCCGGAAAGAACACCAGAAGCCATGGTATATATTATTTAACTACATCAAGAATCTAATCCTAGAGGAGAGACTTCAGGAAGAAAGATGGGTTAAGATTTGCCCACCCCTCTGCTTGAAGACCTTCCAAGAAATAGAATTTAGGTGATTATAAAATATACTTAACCTTGCCGGGAAAGGATGCTGCCGTGGGCCTGGGCTGAGTATTGTCCTGTCTCGAAGAGGAGAGAGATTTTTGTCCTCTGGTTCTGAGTACTGCTGGATTTTTCTGCTTTAAGCATATTAGTAAATTTAACACCAAAAGAGAGCACAGAAACATTTCCTCATTAAGATGGAAATAATGAGAGAGAGGAAGAGTTGATATTGCCTGGGAGATTTTTAAAAAAGTTATATCTAGGAGGGATATTAAATGATTTAGCAGTAAGGAACCAAGTGTGGACCTCTAAAACCACTGAAGTTATAGAAATTGAGTACCTAGATGAGGCAGACACACAGAGATCATAAAAACAGATTTACAAGGGAATAATCCTAATTATGTAGGATAATTTTTCAAGAATCTGACAGTTTGTGACTTGATCTCCCTTGCATTTTATAGTCCCCAAATTTCCTGATATGTTAATTTAGCAACTTTTCTAGCATGTTGTGGTATAAGTGCTTGAAAGTAAACAATGCTGAACTGTTCACGAAAATTATCTTCACAGTTGGTGGATTGAGTCTTTTGTAATTCTGCTTGAAAATACCTTACTCCTATGTGGACAGTATTTCTGTTACAAGGGTTATAACACACTTTACATTCCCATCTCTAGAAGCCAAACCACATAATATTCTGTAGAATGGTTGAAAACCAACGGTTTAATCTCTTGTGAATGTATACAAAAGAAACACACAGCTGATGGTGGAGAGTGCTATGCCAAAAATTGAGATTAAATGAAAAATCTACATTCTGAATAATGAGACTCCTGGCCCCTTTCCCTACTCAAATTTAAGAACAGCATCAGTCAGGCCTGCATCTCCCAGGTAGAAGAGTAGAGCATAAGTTTGGTAGATAATGTCCCAGAAGTATTGAGCTTTTGGGGTCCTCTTAAAATTGTTCAGCCTGATAACCTCACACTGCAGAGAAACAGCCCATGGTCACAGAGCATCCAAGCAGCATCATAGCACCCAATTTAAGCATGAATGGACCACCAAGGAGCCCAGATATATGAAGAAGGAAAAAAAAAAAAAGCTGGGACATGGAAGGTAGAGCACAAATAAACAAAGCATAAAAGACCTTTGCAGAAACATTTTAAAAATTCAGAGAGCAGAAGATTTTTTTAAAAAAAGGTTTTATAATTCATATCTTTATATAAATGGTGAAGCTGCTGCAACCTAGAAATAAGAAGAAGAGAACATAAAAAAGAAAGCAGTACTTTTAAGTGCTTTTGGAAATATAGGAGGGATGAAGAATTCATCTGAAGGATTAAATTACAAGCTTGAGGAAATCTACCCCACAGTAAGGAAAGATAAAGAAAATAGCAAGAAAGTTAATAAAATTAGGTCACTGTATGAGGTTAACATTTTTAAAAATCAGAGATTTTTAAAAAGATCATGGAAAAAAATGAAGTGCAGAAAATGATCAAGTAAATTATTTACAAACATTTTTCAGAATTTAAGGAGTTTGTTTTCAGTCTACGGGATATCCTTTTCCCCCGAAATATGATTCTAAAACTTTAGGAGGAAAAAATAAATAAATTTGATTGGGAATCAAACCAGCATCAGACTTCTCAAAACTAACCCTAATAACTAGAAAAAAAAATAGAAATGTGTTCAAAATTATGAGGAAAATCATTCTGAGAAGACATATAGAATTTTTATAGTCCAGTTGAAGTTTTAATCAAATATAAGTGTACAACATTGGACGTGCAAGATCTTAAGAAACTTGCCTCCCGTTTACTCTTTTTGAAGAAATCACTGGAATCTGTGTTTACCAAAAGAAGTGTGTAAACTGAGGAGAAGGCTTATCTGGGGTCCAGGAAACCAGAAATCCTTAATAGGAGAGCGGTAAGGAGAGAAATAAATGTAAAAAACAACGACAACAACTAAAACGAAAGAGACAGTGAATATGATTATGGAATATTATACAACTAAACTATGATGCTATTTACAGTTTTCATAACGCTAAAAGTGAATATTAATCTAACCAAAAATTATTATATGGCCATTGTTAGGAAAATGGATGTGAGTGCATGTGTGTGTGTGTGTGTGTGTGTGTGTGTGTGCGTGTCAGACGCACATAGAAAGGAGTTGGAGGAAATATAAAAGCATACTTTTCTTCGTCCAAAGTAACAAGTCAACAGATAATAGCTAAAACTATAAACTCAAGAGGTTTCTGAATGTATATTTAGGCATATGGAAGAAAATATCAAAAAAAGTGTGAAAATAATTGAAATCAGTTGCCTTTAGGGAATTGGGAGACTGCTTTTTTTGTTGTTTTTGTTATCATAAACCTTGTGCAACTATTTGTCTTTTTGTCTTTATAAGTTTGATAGGGAAAATTTGAAGCAGGAAATTTACATACTATTAGAATAGTGAGAGGAAATCATATGAATGGTGGATACACATAGGTCTACTTAACCCTTAATGTAGACCTAGGAAAGTTCCTAGAAAGCTATTAAAACAAGGAGGGCAATGTTAATCAGCATCTGTAAAGTAGGCAGCATATGGCAGGCATTTGGTTTGGTATTTATATGTATGCCGGAAGGTGAAAGAAAATGATTAAAGAGGTAAAGAAATATACAAAACAGTCACAAATGCCTCTATTACTGCACAAGCATCATAATTATTTCATAAAACCTCACTGCTACATTTTGTTCAACCAGAAAATAAAAAATTCAAATATTATTGGTAGCTGATGGCAAATCAAAATGTAAAAATTCAAATATTATTAGTAGCTGATGGCAAATCAAAATGTTTGAGATATTATTAAGAAAAATTATGGGAATTTTTCTATAATTCTGAAAATGTGTTTTCTATGAATAATTTGCTATTATGGTGGGCAAAACTTGATCCAAATGGAATCCATATTTGTAGCCAATATACAAATAACTTACACATGAATTTATGAAAATTATGTAGAGAAACCAGGTGTCTCAAAGAAAGAGAACATATCAAACTACAGATTTTACAGACTTGTTCTGCGAGAAAAAAATGTCAGTTGTAGAAGTATGAGTTGTAGAAGTATGATTTTACTAATGTAAATCAGGAAAAGTTGTTACACTTTCTTCTTGAAATCTCAGTGATCAAATCTCCCTTTTTTTTTTTCTTCTGACATCTAGCCCAGTACTTGGTATATGGTGGATATTCAATAAACATCTTCTAAATGGATAATTAAATAAGTAAATGAATAAAATTTTGGAGGTTATTTGAGAAGTCTAAAATCATAATTAAAGTAAACTTGAAAGGGCCTATTCTATTTAAAAAGACTCATGTCATATACATTCTATAGCTCTCATTCTATCTCTTAAAAGTCTCATTATCATATGTCTTGTTATCTCTAAATTAAACCTTCAGTTTCAGAGTTTAAGAATATTTTCTCTGTTTCACCCATCCATTTTTCAAAATGGAAGCTCTCCTTGTAGAATGGATCACGGGCAAGCCTCAAGTCTGGGTAAGCTAGGGATGCGACGAGCCTGGAAAAATTCAAGTCAGCCATGTGCTGTGGTTTTTACAAATGAGTTGAACCTATTGAAGAGTCAAACACCTAGCCAAAGTTTCAAGAAGAGCTAGAATTAGCAGGAGGTTACAAAATCTTTGAGACTAACAAACCAAGGTTGTTTGAAGGATGTGACACAATCTTCACTCAGATTAGCTCAAGGGGATTTCATGAAGACTTGAAGGGTTAGGGGACTTGGCTTGCCTCTCTGACTGGGTGTGCTGGAATGTTACCTGGCTTGTATAGCTGTCTGTGAGTAGTAAATTATGCATCTTTTACTGCACTAAGGGAACGTGTTTCATTTGCCTGTACATATTGGTGTCTTTCTGTCAATCACATAATCATCATCTTTTTGACAACCATGCAATCCTACAAGTAAGAAACGTTCAGATATATGGAAACCACCCTACCTTTCAACTTTCCCTTCTCTGGGTGGAATGCCTTTTAAAAATGAATTATTTTCAAGCCATCTAATCATCAATGCTTCTGCATATTTGCCACAAACATGTTCAAGTTTGTAGAAAGTTCTCTCTCTATATATATATTTAAATATTTTGAACGATGATGTTTGTTTCTCACATACTACAGTAGGTAGTAAGTACTCTTTTTCTTTTTTTTTT
>NW_012109864.1:196005-196814 GCF_000951045.1 Mandrillus leucophaeus
AATGAATAAAATTTTGGAGGTTATTTGAGAAGTCTCTACCCCACAGTAAGGAAAGATAAAGAAAATAGCAAGAAAGTTAATAAAATTAGGTCACTGTATGAGGTTAACATTTTTAAAAATCAGAGATTTTTAAAAAGATCATGGAAAAAAATGAAGTGCAGAAAATGATCAAGTAAATTATTTACAAACATTTTTCAGAATTTAAGGAGTTTGTTTTCAGTCTACGGGATATCCTTTTCCCCCGAAATATGATTCTAAAACTTTAGGAGGAAAAAATAAATAAATTTGATTGGGAATCAAACCAGCATCAGACTTCTCAAAACTAACCCTAATAACTAGAAAAAAAAATAGAAATGTGTTCAAAATTATGAGGAAAATCATTCTGAGAAGACATATAGAATTTTTATAGTCCAGTTGAAGTTTTAATCAAATATAAGTGTACAACATTGGACGTGCAAGATCTTAAGAAACTTGCCTCCCGTTTACTCTTTTTGAAGAAATCACTGGAATCTGTGTTTACCAAAAGAAGTGTGTAAACTGAGGAGAAGGCTTATCTGGGGTCCAGGAAACCAGAAATCCTTAATAGGAGAGCGGTAAGGAGAGAAATAAATGTAAAAAACAACGACAACAACTAAAACGAAAGAGACAGTGAATATGATTATGGAATATTATACAACTAAACTATGATGCTATTTACAGTTTTCATAACGCTAAAAGTGAATATTAATCTAACCAAAAATTATTATATGGCCATTGTTAGGAAAATGGATGTGAGTGCATGTGTGTGTGTGTGTGTGTGTGTGTGTGTG
>NW_012109864.1:199227-218096 GCF_000951045.1 Mandrillus leucophaeus
AGAATGATGGTTTCCAGCTGCATCCATGTCCCTACAAAGGACACAAACTCATCCTTTTTTATGGCTGCATAGTATTCCATGGTGTATATGTGCCACATTTTCTTAATCCAGTCTGTCACTGATGGACATTTGGGTTGATTCCAAGTACTCTTTAACATCAGGAACGCCCATGCTTAGATCTAAGTTTTGCAATATATTCTGGGTCTTCTGGAAATTATTTAACCTCTGAACCTAATTTTTAAATAAAAATACTAGAAAATTAGAGAAAAAATTACAATGCAATTGTGAGGATTATTATAATAAGGTGAAATGTGTCAGGAAATATACCTGGTACCTAATAAGCATTTAATAATGTAAATTTCTCTTTTATGCATTTATTTATCAAGATATGATAGTTCTTAATGTCTCAAACTCACGCAAAGCATTTATTCTTATATGTTTACCACAAGATTTAATGTTCAAAGTATAAACAGGATGATAAATTAACACAGGAGTTCAGATTGGTCTTACTGAAAAATATTGAACTCTATTGACTTTTATGCATTGTTGCTGGTTTACAGACTCACTTTGTTGACAGTAGGCAGCAGCTGTGTCCAAAGCTCCAGAACTCTTACTGGATGTTCTCCTTCGGCTTCTCTGAGTCATGGAACAGGCACAAATACAGTTTTTAGGTCAAGCATGCCAGCTTTAAATGCAGGTCATCCATACTGTCAGGTTTAGATGCATTGAGAGATAACTGCAGGCAGTTTCCAGTTTGTCTTTGTGGGTTTCTGTTTATTCTTGTGGATTACAATTTACCTTTGCTTTCACCCATTTCATGCCCACCTTTTTTATCTCTAATGAATGCCCTGCTTACATTTCATGAATTCAGATCCACCACCAGTAACAGAGAAAACAGTTATTCAGAGATGTCATTATCAGCTCCCACAACTGCATAACTTCTGTAAGAAATCCCTTGTTTCTTATTTGTTATAGTGGTTCCTTTAGCCCGATTGAATCCTAACTGATATGTCATAGGTTAAGTAGCTTGCTTCCTCCCAATATAGTTTTTTGATTTGCATAGATGACCTTTTCTATATCTGAGATCCAGTAACTGATCATGTTTAATTATTTCAGATGATACAGTGTTGTGTTAGCTACAAAAGCACTGTTTGCATCACATTGACATCTATTATCCCTCTTTTTTACTTTAGATAGTTCATATTTGTTGAGTCCTCAGTATGTACTAGGGACTAGTCTAAGTAGCTTGCATTATCTCATCTAACCTAGACATAATTCTATTAAGTAGGCTCTTTAGAAATGGGTAAAGAAAATTTCAGAGATGGCCAAGTTTTGATATGGGCTCTATGTTACTGGACCATAGTTGGTGGCCCATTTGAAAAACTACCAAAACATCAGTTTACAGAAAGCCAAAAGTGTTATTTACAAAGTATGGTGACATCAAAATACAGAAGAAGCAAATGTCAGTAGTTAGGAAGATCAGTGACTAGTAAAACTTTATTTGGATAAAGGTCAAGCATAGAGATAGAAAATGGTAGAGTCAAGTGTCTGAGTCTAGAATCTGAATATTAACCAATACTCTACACTACATCACATTTTAGCACTATACTATTTGACTCAGCTTGTCATGTCACATAAGCCTTCTGGAATTTTGGTTGGAATTGAATTAAATATATTGATACATTTGAGGAGAACTGACATCATTAAAATATTGTTTTTCAGCCCATAAATCTAGTATATTTCTCCTTTTGTTTCAATTGTCTTTACTTTCAACAAATTTGTATTGTTTTAAGTGTAGAAGTTTGAAACAACTTTTGATAAATTTATTCTTGCATATTTTACTCTTATTATTATTATAAGAATATTTTATTCTTATAATTCCCTTTCCCAATATACCCAAACTATTGAATGGCCTAATTGGGGTTCTCAGATGAAGGCTGGAGAAAGTTCTGTGACAACAGAAAGATACAGTGCTTTTTATTCTCAAAATTTGGGGGGATTTATGAGGGATGACCTGATACCAATATAAGCTTCTGTTGAAGTGATTGCAGACAAGACGAACATTTTGAGAATCTAGGCGCAGTTCCAACATTATGACAATGAGAAGAAAGTAGGTGGTAACTTTCACCACGAGCCTTAATTTTCCATTTATTCAAATTAGAATTTCTACATGAAAATTGAAGGTTTATTTATTTATTTAGTTAGTTAGTTTTTGAGACGGAGTCTCACTCTGTTGCCAGGCTGGAGTGCAATGGCACGATCTCAGCTCACTGCAACCTCTGCCTCCTGGGTTTAAGCAATTCCCCTGCCTCTGCCTCTCAAGTAGCTGGGACTATAGGCACATGCCACCACGCCCAGCTAATTTTTTTTTTTTTTTTTGTATTTTAGCAGAGATGGGTTTTCACCATGTTGGCGGGGATGGTCTCGATCTCCTGATTTCATGATCTACCATCTTTGGCCTCCCAAAGTGCTGGGATTACAGGCATGAGCCACCGTGCCCAGCCGAAAATTGAAGGTATTTTTAAGAGCAAATAGGCAGCAACATATACTTGTTCACCAGAGCCACACTATAAAATATAGAATAATGATGAGTGAATGCGTTGACTGATTATGATTCTAGTATTCAGGATTTAACCAAAAACAAAACAAAACAAAAAACAAAAAAACACTGGCCTCCTTTATAAATTCTTAAAGCTATCTGCAAGGTGGCAGCCAAGGTTATTTGGGACTCTAAAAAGGTGGTAGATTTACTTGTTGGTTCTCCCTCCCTACATAGATATTTGCTATGACCCCATCAATGGTGGTGTATACTTTTCTCCAACTGGGGACTTTGAGCTTAGCTATGGGACTTACCTGGTCAAAAAACATTTAGGGGAAGAAGTGTCAAAGAGCCAGTTCCAAGCCTAGGTGTTAAGAGCAGCAAGGATTTCTACTAATTCTCTTTGCAGTTCTGCCACTTTTATAAGAAAAATTGTGCATCCAACCTGACTGATGAGCCAGGGATCGCTGAACCTACAGCTTAACACAGAGCAAACCAGCCAAGCCTCACCTTCAATATCAACCTTGGATCTCTGAAAATAAATGATTAATTTGGGGTTGTTTGTTCATCAGCCTCATTGTGTGTGGCAATAATCAACTGATACTGAAATTGGTACTGGAAGTGGGATACACATAAAATATATACCATGAGATTTGGGACTGAGCAATGGATGAAGGTTGAGAAAATGGGAAGAAAGTTAATATATTTTTTAAAATAATAACATTGTGTAGAGGTAAAATATTTACTAAAACTTTTGCCTGCTCTAACTAGGAAAATAAAAATTGTATCTCACAAACTTGTGGGCTTGGACAGGATGGTTTCTAGGCAATATGGGAAAAATATGAGCTCGTCTCTTTTAGATGTATATAATGTATTTCTATAAAAATATACATAAAGAGATAGATATACAGAAAGAGATCAGAAAATAATTAACAAGTTTATAAGCAGAATGTTATAAATCCAGAAATTGCTGGCTTGGGAAATTAAACTATTCCTTATCTTTAGTTTCTATAGCCAGGAAAAGATTCTCAGATTAAGATACAAGATGAGAACAAAGATGAAATCAATATTAGTATACAGCCTTGGGGCATAGAACAACCCAGGCTTCAGCCTTCACACCATTTATTAAGATCTCTGAAAGAATTAAGGTAGTTTCCAGTAGATTTCTTCCAAATATAGAAAGAGATCTAAAGAAGGGCTTTCTAAATAAAATAACCTGCTTTGATTTAACTATATATGATATAGAAAATTCTAACATTGTAACAGTTTTATACAAACCAGGCAAGTTTAATTTTAAACATATTCATCTTGAATTATATAAAACAACCAGATTTTATATTTTAGAAAGTTAACATTTTATTTTGGTAGAATATTTTGTTTTTTGACTCTCAGAAGCAACTTTTATCATGAAAATAAAGTATTTCCTATATAAGAATATAATCCTATTACAAAAGTTTATTGGCATAATCCCATAGAAGCCTAATATGTCCAAGATTAAGAGTAGAGAGAGAAGCATGCATCAGAGAAAATTGTAGGTATGGTTTTTGGCCCATGAAGTGTTCTAAAAAATATATATAGAAGGTCCACAATATTTTGAGAGATTTGATTGGCAAAAAGCAATGAAAGCCAGGACTAAGATGGACTGGGCCTGCTGAAAATATAAGACCTTCCAACTGTCTCCCAAAAAGAAGCAGTCTAAGGAGATTACTCAGCTTCTATAAAGAACATTTTAGACAAAGTCCTCTGCAAAAATGGACAAGAAGGATGATTGCGGAAAAGGGACATCCAAACTAGTAGACAATGCAGGAGAATAAAAAACTGGGGACCACTCCCTGGAAGCAGAATTGGGAATTTTACCAAGGACCATTGTCTAATCCTAGAGAAAGGAGACTTAGTAATATTTTCCAAATGGGACTTCAAAATTACTGTCTACCAAGGCTTGCTAGGTGCCTGTATTCCATTCTACTCACTCTGGCTTTCCAAATGGAAGGGCTTATTGCTATTATTCTTCTTCTGTTCTATAAGTGTATTATGTTTGGGTGAAATAACTGGCCATTTTAGTTTATAGGTTTCCAAATCAAAAAGAACCTCATCTGGACTAACATTGATTACACGATCCTGAACCTTGAGCTTAATGTCATGTGACATGAGACTTTTAAAGATTCTGGGATGAGGGTGTTTGTTTCAGTTTAGTTTTGGTTTGGTTTTGCATGGGGTGGTCTTGTAAATTAGTAATTGTGGCCAAGAGTATAGATTAGAGTAGATTGAAATGTTGTCCCCAGTTTTCATCCTTTCTGCAGCTACATCCTTGTCATGATCTCATCCAGAGCATAAAGTTTATTCCTATGCCTTGATTTTGACCTTAGCCTTGTGTCTTGCATTGTCCGACTACATGTGGATGGAAGTGGTAGTGTGCCAGTTCTTAGCCTAGACCTTAAGTGGCATTATTATTTTTCTACTTGCCCTCTGTTTATCTGCGCCTTCTCCATAAGGAATGTTTCCCTGATGACCGTTCAGCCAAAATGGACTGAGTGAACCACGCCCAATCAGACCCACAGCTTGAAGCAGAGGCACCTATTTAGGTCCAATCTAGATTGATTGACCCCTAGCTGATCTTCAGATTTGTGAGAAGAGACTACTGTTGTTTTAAACCACTCAGTTTTGGAGCAGTTTGGTTTGCTAAATAGAGTTACTGTGGCAATATGTAACTGGTAGATAATGTATCAATATTCACAAAGGAGAAGGAGAAAAGTGTAGCATCAGAAGGAAAGAATAGATCTGCTAGTTCAGCCACCCACTTGGCCAACTAAACTGCCCATTTTAGTCACCCTTATCCTAATCCATTCTAACCCTACTAAACCTCTTTTCATATTCAGATGACTGCAGTTAGCTATGTTAGGTGCTACAGAGGTCTCGAATAAAGGAGACCAACAATGTCTCCC
This sequence comes from Mandrillus leucophaeus, assembly GCF_000951045.1. Taxonomy (NCBI): domain Eukaryota; kingdom Metazoa; phylum Chordata; class Mammalia; order Primates; family Cercopithecidae; genus Mandrillus; species Mandrillus leucophaeus. The sequence goes on from NW_012109864.1 coordinate 204,709, forward strand.
AGATAAGAAGACGCTGCTTATCTTCCAGAAAGTATTCTCAATGAATGGCAACGACAGGTTTTTTAAATTGCTATTTGAAAATTATTTTAAAATGAGGCATTACATGGCTAGAATGTATTTATTGTGGCCACACTGTGAGTATATATTTTGTTTGGCCATCCAGCTCTACTCTCCCTCCTTTCCCACCTTGCTCTCTGTACCCAGGAGACTGAACTATAGACCTGTATGGACTAGTCCATGGGATTGCTAACTCTGACTGCTGATGGTGCTCTGCCAATAAGGAGCCCGGCAAGAGATCAGAGATGTATAAGAAACTGATGTCAGCGTGTTTATTCTCCTGCATCTCCTGGATTCTTCCCTTTAGTGTTACCATAGGACAGTTATTTCTCTAAATGAATCACTGCTTCTCTCTAGATAACATTCCTTACAGACCTTTTCCTGCTGGGTTAAGGTAAGCGCCACCTCTACTCAGGTCCTGGGTGGTAAAATCTCCACTATTAGCCCCAGGGGACCACCATTTCAATTGTGATGTTCCCACATCTTTCCCTTTATGGTCATCCCAATTTATTTTGTTGGAATCTTGATGGAGACACAAATAATCAGATCCACAGAATATAAATTATGGCCATTTAATCTGAAATAACCAGAAAATGATAAAATACAAAGAAAACACATTTTTAAAAATTGTGACTACTCAGCATTTACATACATACTGACAGGACATAACTATTAATTAGATACACTCACTGTCTCAACTTCTAATTTGTGATATATAAAACTCAAATATACTCTAACATTAATGACAGTTTTATAAAAATTGGGCATATTTAATTTTCAACACATGTTTTAAACTATACAAAAGAAATCAAGTTCCATATTTTAGAGAACTAATATTTTTATTTGTGATAGCATGCTGTGACTTTTGACCTTCAAGAGCAATTTTTCTTTTATGTATCAGTTTAGGAAGTAGTGAATGCATTAAAACATTAGCAGAATTTATCCCACTGTTTGGGGTCAGAATTTAAGTTTTTCATTATTAATAATTCAAGTCAGATTCTTTATAGACTCCCATTTTCAGGCAATACTGTAAAAATGTAGGTGTGTATTATCGCCAGTAACCTGTGACTTAAATTGAAGCCATGGCAATCTGGCCATGTTAGAGCATGAAGTTGGATGTGCACAACTGAAATGGATCCACCTAACTTTTTAAGGGAGGCAGTTGAAATCCCCTTAGGGTATTCTTACAAAATGTAAATTCACTGATGTGGAGACCTCAGCAGAAAAATCCCATATTTTACTTGATAGCACTTTAACACTATCCTTTCCTAAAGAAAGGATAAAGCAGGATGAAACTGAACTGTAAACTTTAGAGAGAAATATTTATACAGAATATGGTGTCCCTTTAATATCAACTGGTGATGGCTACCCTTCAGCATTAGATAAACTTTTATGCTTTTTTTTTTTTTTTTTTGAGAAAAACAGAAGCCAAAATTTTTTTGTTGAATAAATTCTGGTCTCTCACACACACACCCATACACACATACACACATGAAAGCATGGTAGTTATATTTTCACAAGACATAAGTTATTCTGTTTTTCCCATTGAAATATTTGGTTAAATTTATTTGAGAGGCCTGAACAAGAGTTTAGCTCTATAACTGGACATAATATGTTTGGAGGCAAGTAAGACACTGATTTCAGTAAGCTAAGACAGAAGGGAATGGTCACAGTGAAACACCAGAAAGCACAGGACGGGGGAAGCTGAGCTGGATTTTATTCCCTTTCCTGTAGACCCTCACAGAGTCTGACTTAGAGAGCACACTATTCCAACCAGACCTCATACTGGACAAAATAAGACCCTTGTATCTCGAGATCACGTCTTTATCCTGGAAAAGAGATTTGTATTCAGATCATCGAAAGTAAGGCCCATGCTGTAATAAAAAATACCCCAAATCCTAAAGTATGCATTAAAGATGACATAGGAATGTTTTAAAAATCATGCAGAAGGTTGCTCAGTCACCAAGTAAACCTACCAGTTTAGCTTAGACATGAGGGTGTAATTCAGAATAATTCCATTTTCCCAAGGACACAGGTTCCAAGCCACATAGTCACCTCTGACTCTTTCTTTGTTGTCATTTATGTTCAATCAGTCATCAATAACTAACGTTTTTAGCAGCCTAAATGTATCATCAAAGTGCCTCTTCCTTTCCATTTCCATGGTAGTGATCATGAAATGACCACTATTCAGCTTTTTGACCAAGTACCTGGGTAGTTGGAAATAAACTCCTAAATTAATCTTATAATCCTAGTATTTCCTCTCTCCACCCCTACATCATTATTAGATTAATTATTAATAAATCCCAGCTTTCAACCTGTCACTACCATGCTCTAAATGTTTAAGGATGTCAAAAAGTAAAGCTCAATCATTTTTACTAAGCACTCAAATCCAGTACAACTTTAAACTCTAATAGAATCATGCATACAAATAATATCATTACAATCACTAAAATTTAGATCTACTTAACAGTTTTATGAATTGTGTTTATATACCTAGTCTCATTATATTCTCTAAACAATCTTGTAGAAAGGTGATATTTACTATGAATATAATTATAACCATGTTTAATAATGCTGGCTTGAGGAAAGGAATGTAACAGAGACAAGAAGAGGACAGAGACAAGCTTTGCGAAGTAGCCTGAGGTCTAAAGCAGGGCTGGTCTGTGTGGAAAAAGGAGCCAACTTCTTGACATCTTGGAAAATCAAGGGAAGCAAGTGCTTGCATTTCTTGGGAGAAGTTGGCCCTTCAGAGAAAAGTGCCTTTGCTACCAGGGATAATCAAATCTACCAGAAAGAAGTTGGCACTGTAAGGTTTTAATGTTTATAGTTTGTTGCTCTGGTACATGGTAGAAGATATGAATTACAACAAGAGAAATGGGAATTAGAGAGAGGAAGTACGAAAGTAACTTTCCAGCCTAAGAACTTGTTTCTACTCTTCTGAACTTTCTTATCACCAGCCCTGTCTCCTGTAACTCCTGGAGAAAAAAGACCCCTGACTATTTATATTGAGCCCATAGCTGACCCCTCCAAATGTCTTGCTGCTTTAAGTCTTTTTGTCTTTGTTATTATGTTACATAAAGGATTATGGTTAGTCTTAGATTATAGTCTTACTCTGGATTCCTAGAGAAGGATACTCATAAATAGAAATAATAACTAGCCAAAAAATATGAATAAGAGGTATAGGGGAAAGTTTATCTTTTTGTTTTCCTTATATTGTATTTGCCTTTTTCTATATGTCTGCTCCATTATCCTCTTGCTGATACCCACTGATAATTCCTCCTCCACAATCCATGGTGCAAATCTAAATAATTGACTTCATTACCAGTATTAATCATTAGCAGAACACTTCATGCAAAGCCTCTGTTTGAATTGCTCACTAGACTGCAGATGGCCTACCTTTGTATCAAGTGCCCACCCTTAGTCTGATAAGTAAACCTAACCAAGAGTTTTGGGTGAAATAATTATAGCTAGAATGGGAAGATGAATATGGCAACCATCATGCATGACATGTTCAGTAAGTGTTCTCTCCTATCATGTTTCCATTCTTCTTTCTTCTGACCTGTATTTAACCAAACTTTCAAAGAACAGTTCTTATATTTAATTCCTTCCAAACTTCTTCAACTAGCCCAGGTCACAGCATGGTGCAGTGGCAATAATATGATATTTAACATTACACAGATCTCACAATTACCACAAATTCATACCTTAAGTAGGTACTTCTCAAACTTCAATGTGCACAAGAATCGCATAGAAAACTGATTGGAACACACATTTCTGTGCATCAGTCCCAGAGATCTGATTCAACAGGTCTGGGGTAGACCTTAAATTTGCATTTTTGATAACCTCTCAGGTGATTTTCACGCTGCCTGTCCATGAAGCATACTTTGAGTACAACTTCCTGGCTACACGGGTTTGGGCATGTTATTTAGTCTCTATCTCTAAAATAGGAAGACTTGCAGTATCTATTTCACTGGACTGTCATGCAATTTATAAAGATCAAAATATATTCCATATTTGGTATACACTGGCAATAAAAATTAATTGGTTCACCTTCCCATTCTCTGATCTGTCTTACTTATTCAATCAGCACTAATAATTCAGTACCTCTTGTATGGTACTTCCTTAAAATTTATTTAAGACCAACATAAACTTGTGTGGTGGTATATTATGACTCTCCAATTAGATTCCAAGCCACTCAGGAGGGGTAGCATAGCCCCTACAATATTTTGCATACAGTAAGCACTTCTATTGCTTTATGAAGAAACAGTGAGGTACCAGGGTTAATTGCTTAGGCGTGGTGCCCAATACCTCAGTTTGAATCACAGCTCTGCAACTTAGAATCTATGTGGCCTTACACAAATTATTTAACCTCTTTCTTACTCAGTTACTTCTTCTGTGTGATGGTTAATATTGAGAGTCAATATTGAAGGTTTGAAGGATGCAAAATATTGTTGCTGGGTGTATCTGCGAGGGTGTTGTCAAAGGAGATTAACATTTGAGTCAGTGGACTGAGAGAGGTAGACCTACCCTCCATCTGGGTAGGCACAATCTAATCAGCTGCCAGCATGGCTAGAATAAAGCAGGCAGAATAAGATGGAAGGAGTGAACTTGCTGAGTCTTCTGACCTTCATCTTTCTCCCATGCTGAATGCTTCCTGCCCTCCAACATCAGACTCCAAGTTCTTCAGCTTTTGGACTCTTGGACTTACACCAGTAGTTTGACAGGTGCTCTCAGGCCTTTGGCCACAGAATGAAGACTGCACTGTCAGCTTTCCTACTTTTGAGGTTTTGGGACTTGGATTGATCCACTACTGGTTTCCTTGCCCCTGAACTTGCAGATGGCCTATCATAGGACTTCACCTTGTGATCCTGTGAGTCAATTCTCCTTAAAAAACTTCCTTTCATATATACATATATCCTATTATTGATAGTTCTGTTCCTCTAGAGAACTCTGACGAAAACGCCCTGCACAATGGGGACAATAATATTAGCCTCCTACTAGGGTTGTTGTATTAAATAAGATCCTACAGAGTAAGAACTACATAAGTGTTAGTTACTGTTACTAAATTCATTTTGTAATGTCTCCCAGTGAAAACATTGAACATTTAAAAAGAGAACGTAAACTGAATGTTAAGATAGTATAAAATGCTTTACTAAAATACAATTATTTTTATTGTCAAGTATTATAAAGTTTAGTGTTCAATTAATTGTGGGTTCTTTGTTCACAAATAACTTATATGCTAACTATTGCCACACATTTAAATACAGTTATAAATACTTACACCTCTTTCAAATTTACATTAGCTGCAAGTATCAAAGATGATCTTATTATCCTTCCTTCACCTATGGTACACAACTATTTTGTTAAACAGCTTTTCTGAACAAATGCTTTCTACAAATTATAGAAAGTGTCTTGGGGTATGATCAAGAAAGAAAACTGTGTGTAAAGTTGTGAACAACTGAGTCACCTACTGTGCCAATATAATGAATGGAGCATTAAAATATACCCACGAACATAACATTCCCTTCATTGCTTTATAGCTACTTTCTTATCTCTCCTCCCTGCTAGCATGTAACTTACTTGATCATGAGCATTTTATGTTTTCTGTAATCCAGGAAGACTATGCATATCACTGCAGAAAGAGCATAATTTTTAGAGTCCAACTATGGATTTCAGTGAGCTCTCCTTCAAACCAGTTATGTAAACTTGGAAAGTTCATTGTTTTCTCTGAGTCACAGCTTTCAAAAACTGAAAATAAAACAAAACTTATGGGTAATGACCATTAAGTATCATAGTAAAGATGATGTTTTATTATGTATCTAAAAGTATTTTTATCAAACTAGATAATAGTAGTTAACTATTAGCTAATCTTTCTTGTATTCTAGGCATTTACCTTGGTGAGTAATACAATGTAGACACTTGAAAATGTTTCTTGAAATAACAATTGTATAAATTAAGAAAGTTGGTAGTGTTTCATTCTCAATGTTGACTAATTCCAGCGTACAAATCAGCATGTTCAATAACACTAAACCACTAAGTCAGTCACAGCTCTCCTCACATCTTCCTAGAAAATCATGACAATTGCAGGTCACATCATAGTTCAGCATTTCCTGAAAATTTGGAGGATTTGACCATATGGTACCCATATTTCTAAAATGCATCAGTTAGTCACAGGTGAGTATCAGATGACCAGAAGGTTCTCACCACTTCGTGAAATCCTGTCAATTTTACTTGTGTCTACATTTACAGATTGTATCAGTCATGGTCTAACCAGGAATACAGAAGCCAATACTGTAGCATAGGCAACTAGTTATACAGGTGATACAGAAAATGTGAGACTCATAAGGGATTCTCACATTCACAATAACATAAACCAGAGATTGACACAGCAAGAAGATACTACTAATACTTGGCTAGAGAGAAAAAGGAGGAGCTAGTGTTGTAGGAGCCCATGGCCATGGTTATGTGAAGGGTACACTGGAACACATAGAGATGAAGCCATTGTTGGAGAAACAGCCAGACAGAGCGAATAAGAAGGGGTGGGAAGAATGGAGCTAACTTGGTAGAGTGTCCTACTAGTCCCCTACCCTCAAGTCTCCTGCCAGGGCTTGCCATTGTTTTCACCCTGCTGGAGGCAGCTGACTCAGAAACTTGAGGAATGCATCTTGCATGGGTGAGTCCTTCTGTGATACAGAACAGAGCAAGGCAAGGAGGAGATAGATATCTGAAGGCAAATAAGCCTAGAACCTTGATACTTCTCTGCTTTATCATTTGTATTGTCTACTTGATCCCTTGGTCAATATTTCAGTTTGTCATGTTTGTTACAGGGCAAGAGGTCCTGTATCATTTCTTTGCAGAGGAGTAGCAACTATCTCACTTCTTTTACTCTCATACTTTAATGCATTAAGATTGATGAAACTACTTTATTTGGTTTCTTGTTTTAAGCTGTCTTTTTATATATCATGCAAATACTTTCCCTAACCTTAGGAGTTACATCAGGGCAAACTCAATAAGACATATGATAATGGCTGTTGTTCTCTAAACACCCACTATGTGTCAGGCTCTGCATTGTGTGGCTAATTATAACAACAATTTTGTGAAGTTAGTATTACTCCTCAGTTTACTTAAGATAAACTACAATCCAAGGTAGGTTAAGGAAATTTCCAAGGTTGCCTGGCTGACAAATGGCAGAACAGAATTCCAATCAAGGTTAGCAAGACTACTTCAGACACTATTTAATTGTTTCCATTATTCATTCTGTTTCTCAATGTAATTTTATTTTATTTTTCCCTGTGGCATTCTAGGTACACTTGTCCTAAGTGCTTGAAAACCACTTGCCTTATTGTTTAGACGACAAAGTGATATGATTGCACAACACAACTCCTTGACTGTACATAGAATAACAAATCAATGGTTTGGGTTAGCAACCTTCCCTAATGAGGCTACATATACTTGTATGTAAGAAAAGTTTGGCTGGAATGTTTTGTTAAGAAAAATATGGATTCCAGTACAGGACCTATTAATAGATTCCTTCCAACATGTGTATACTTACTAGATAGATAGATAGATAGATATGTAGATAGATAACAGCTAGATAACCACATATAGATAGATAGATATAGATAGATAGACAGATAAATGACAGATAGGCAGATTAAATAGATTTAGGTTGTTGCAAAAGTAATTGCAGTTTTTGCCATTAAAATGTCATTGCTTAATTAAAACCACGGTGAGATACTGTCTCACACCAGTTAGAATGGTAATCATTAAAAAATCAGGAAACAACAGGTGCTGGAGAGGATGTAGAGAAATAAGAACACTTTTACACTGTTGGTGGGACCGTAAACTAGTTCAACTATTGTGGAAAACAGTGTGGTGATTCCTCAAGGATCTAGAACTAGAAACACCATTTGACCCAGCCATCCCATTACTGGGTATATACGCAAAGGATTATAAATTACGCTGCTGTAAAGACACATGCACATGTATGTTTATTTCAGCACTATTCAAAATAGCAAAGACTTGGAATCAACCAAAATGTCCATCAGTGACAGATTGGATTAAGAAAATGTGGCACATATACACCATGGAATACTATGCAGCTATAATAAAGGATGAATTCATGTCCTTTGTAGGGACATGAATGCAGCTGGAAACCATCATTCTCAGCAAACTATCACAAGAACAGAAAACCAAACACCGCATGTTCTCACTTTTAGGTGGGAATTGAACAATGAGATCACTTGGACACAGGAAGGGGAGCATCACACACCGGGTCCTATTGTGGGGAGGGGGTAGCGGGGAGGGATAGCATTAGGAGATACATCTAATGTAAATGATGAGTTAATGGGTGCAGCACACCAACATGGCACATGTATACGTATGTAACAAACCTGCACATTGTGCACATGTACCCTAAAACTTAAAGTATAATAATAATAATGTCATTGCTTTTCATTGCAAAAACCATAATTACTTTTGCACTAACTTAATAGACACTAAGAGATGCAAAAGGGTTTCAAGAGGACACATATTTTTGGAGAACACATGGAGAAGATTTAGGGATGAAAAGACTCCATGTTGGGTTTGTGATATAGATAAAATAATAATAATAACAGTCATACCAGTATTAGTAACCTCAAAAATTACATACATAATACATTTACTTTTCTCCTCTTTTAATTTATTATTTAAATTACTACCCCCAGATTAGCAGCCCAGCAGGTACTAGAGTACCTGGCTTTTCAAAATCCAACAGTAGGTAAAATTCAATTCATATGAAGGCTTAATTTAAGATCTTTTCATATTTGATTTTTCTGTTGCGTTGCACATTTCTGATCACTCTGTTTTCTTTGTGACACTCTGTCCTCTCTGTCTCTCTCTCCTTCTCGCTCTCTCTTTTTTTTTTTTTTTTTTTTTGGACACTACTAGTTTTTGGTTCTGTTCCATCTTGAGCATGTTTGTCAAAATCCCTGCAGTGTCCTCGCTCATTTGCTGATTAAAAGCACAGGCTCTGCAGCCAGACTGCCTCGGGATAAATTCTGACTCTTCAACTGATTAGCTCTGTAACCTTTGACTGTTTTCAAAATCTTCTTTTAATAGACATTATGATACAGAATATACATTAAGTTTGAAAAGTTTGATTTTGATATCCAATCTAAACAAGAATCTGCATGATTACTAAACCAATACAAACATGTTCCTATTTGGTTAGCTTTAGCTTACAACGTGTGTGCTCAATGACTAATTAGGATGCTTTTGGCTCCAAGTAACAAATCCTCTTTGGACCGACTTATAGAGAAAGGGCATTTGTGTGTTTGTAAATGAGCAGGCAACAGTGTGCTTCAGGGTGGGTCCCAGGTTTCTCTGCTGGCTTAGTGAGATGATGAAGACAGGCTCTTTGCATCTACTTGGTTCCCTACACTCCGGCTTCAGTCTTAGATGGTTCCCCTCATGGTGGCAGGTTTGCTTGCCAGTGGCAGTCTGGGCTTTGTGGCTTTGCTTTGGTAGGAAATATCAGAAAATGGTCAGAAGAGATCAAGAAGTAGAGAGAGAAAAGATATAGAATTATTGAGAAGGAGTTCCTTTTCCAGAACACCCAGCAAATCTCTCTTGCTCTGTCATTGACCCACATTGTCTTAATGTTCCTCATCCCTAACAAGGGATGACAGTAACATAATCAATCAGCCAAATCCATTTGGGGAGAAGGAATGAGACACAGGAAAATATACAGTGCCAAACTTCTTCATTTGTAATGCTAAAATCTTCGCAGGAAACTAGAGTCTTTGTTACGTAAAATATATTTTGTTGTCATGGGGATTACCTCATAATTACGTGGTTCAAGTTATGTGCTGAAAACTTCTTGGCAGCTATGTAGGAGACAGTCTCATTTAAATTATCATTTTGATGTGACCTGTAATTAGATTGTTTTAATCTCTGGATTGCAGGGGAGATAGAAAAAATTATTTATCAATTGCCTATTTATAGGTGACCAATAAAAATGGAGGCCAACTTCAAACAAAAATTCTATAAGTAACTAATACACAATTCACCTTTTCCATACACATCAACTGGAAGAAATCCTTTATATAATCATTTACATTAGAAGGCAAGTAAAATTAAAATACAGTAAATACCCAACTGAATTCTACGAGGTAATCCCAGCTACTCAGGAGGCTGAGGCAGGAGGATCGCTTGAACCCAGGAGGCAGAGATTGCAGTGAGCTGAGATTGTGCCATTGCACTCCAGCCTGGGCAACAAGAACACGACTCTGTCTCAAAAAAAAAAAAAAAAGAAACAAAAACAAGAGGGTGGGTGGCTGGTAAGATGGCCAAACAGGAACAGCTCCGGTCTGCAGCTCCCAGGGAGATCAACACAGAAGGTGGGTGATTTCTGTATTTCCAACTGAGGTAACTGGAGGTACCTGGTTCATCTCAGTGGGACTGGTTAGACAGTGGGTGCAGCCCACAGAGGGTAAGCGGAAGCAGGGTGGGGTTTCACCTCAGCTGGGAAGTCCAAGAGATTGTGAAACTCCCACCCCTAGCCAAGGGAAGCCCTGAGGGATCCTGCCTTCAGGAACAGTGTACTCCAGTGCAGATACTAAGCTTTCTCACAGTCTTCACAACCTGCAAACCAGGAGATTCCCTCAGGTGCCTACACCATCAGGGCCCTAGGTTTCAGGCGCAAAACTGGATGGCTGTTTGAGCAGACACCAAGCTATCTGCGGGAGTTATTTTATACCCCAGTGGCACCTGGAACACCAGTGAGACAGAACCATTCATGCCCCTGGAAAGGGGGCTGAATCCAGGGAGCCAAGTGGTCTAGCTGAGTGGATTCCACCCCACAGAGCCCAGCAAGCTAAGATCCACTGGCTTAAAATTCTTGCTGCCAGCACAGCAGTCTGAAGTCAACCTGGGACACTTGAGCTTGGTGGGGAGAGGGGCATCTGCCACTACTGAGGCTTGAGTAGGCTTATAGAAAAACCTCCCATCTCCCTGGGACAGAGTACCTAGGGGACGGGGTGGCTGTGGATGCAGCTTCAGTAGACCTAAATGTTCCTGCCTGCAGGCTCTGAAGAGAGCAGCGGATCTCCCAGCACAGCACTCGAGCTCTGCTAAGTGACACACTGCCTCCTCAAGTGGGTGCCTGACCCCCGTGCCTCCCATCAGGGGTCAAGAGACACCTCATACAGAGAGCTCTGGCTGGATTTCTGGTGGGTGCCCCTCTGTGATGAAGCTTCCAGAAGAAGGAGCAGGCAGCAATATTTGCTATTCTGCAGCCTCTGCTAGTGATACCCAGGCAAACAGGGTCTGGAGAGGACCTCTAGCAAACTCCAGCAAACCTGCAGAAGAGGGGCCTGACTGTCAGAAGGAAAACTAACTAACAGAAAGCAGTGACATCAACATCAACAAAAAGGACACCCACACAAAAACCTTTTTCAAAGGTCCTCAGCATCAAAATCCAAAGATAGATAAATCCGCAAAGATGAGGAGAAAAGAAAGCTGAAAATTCCAAAAACCAGAACACCTCTTCTCCAGTGGATCACAACTCCTTGCCAGCAAGGGAAGAAAACTGGATGGAGAATGAGTTTGACAAATTGACAGAAGTAGGCTTCAGAAGGTGAGTAATAACAAACTCCTCTGAACTAAACGAGCATGTTCTAATCCAATGCAAGGAAGCTAAGAACGTTGATAAAATGTTACAGGAAGAGCTAACTAGAATAATCAGTTGAGAGAAGAACACAAATGACCTGATGGAGCTGAAAAACACAGCACGAGAACATTGTGAAGCATACACAAGTATCAATAGCTGAATTGATTAAGCTGAAGAAAGGATATCAGAGATTGAAGATCAAGTTAAAGAAATAATGTGTGAAGACAAGATTAGAGAAAAAACAATGAAAAGGAATGAACGAAACCTCCAAGAAATATGGGACTATGTGAAAAGACCAAATCTACATCTGATTGGCATATCTGAAAATAACGGGGAGAATGGGACCAAGTTGGAAAACACTCTTCAGTATATTATCCAGGAGAACTTCCCCAACCTAGCAAGACAGGCCAACATTCAAATTCAGGAAATATAGAGAAAACACCACAAAGATATTTCTTGAGAAGAGCAACCCCACGATACATAACTGTCAGATTCACCAAGGTTGAAATGAAGGAAAAAATGTTAAGGGCAGCCAGAGAGAAAGGTCGAGTTAGTTACCCAAAAAGGGAAGCCCATTAGACTAACAGTGGATCTCTCTGCAGAAACCCTACAAGCCAGAAGACAGTGGGGGACAATATTCAACATTCTTAAAGAAAAGAATTTTCAACCCAGAATTTCATATCCAGCCAAACTAAGCTTCATAAGTGTGGAAGGAGAAATGAAATCCTTTAAAGACAAGCAAGTGCTGAGAGATTTTGTCACCACCAGCCCTGCCTTGTTCCTGAAGAAAGCACTAAGCATGGAAAGGAAAAACCTGTACAAGCCACTGCAAAGACATACCAAATTGTAAAGACCATTGACACTATGAAGAAACTGCATCAACTAATAGGCAAAATCACCAACTAGCATCATAAAGACAGGATCAACTCCACACATAACAATATTAATATTAAATGTAAATGGGCTAAGTACCACAATTAAAAGACACAGCCTGGCAAATTGGATAAAGGGTCAAGACCCATCAGTGTGCTGTATTCAGGAGACCCCTCTTATGTGCAAAGACACACATAGGCTTAAAATAGAGGGATAGAGAAATATTTACCAAGCAAATGGAAAGCAAAAGAAAGAAGGGCTTGCAACCCTAGTCTCTGATAAAACAGACTTTAAACCAACAAAGATCAGAAAAGACAAAAAGGGCATTACATGATGGTAAAGGGATCAATGCAACAAGAAGGGCTAACTAGCCTAAATATATATGCACCCAATACAGAAGCACCCAGATACATAAAACAAGTTCTTATAGACCTACAAAGAGACTTAGATTCCCATACAATAATAGTGGGAGATTTTATACCCCACTGTCAATATTAGACAGATCAACGAGAAATAAAATTAACAAGGATATTCAGGACTTGAACTCAGCTCTAGACCAAGTGGACCTAATAGACACCTACAGAACTCTCCACCAAAAACTAGAATAATACACGTTCTTCTCAGCACCACGTTGCACTTATTCTAAAATTAACCACATAATTGGAAGTAAAGCACTCCTCAGCAAATGTAAAGAACAGAAATCATAACAAACACTCTCTCAGACCACAGTGAAATCAAATTAGAACTCAGGATTAAGAAACTCATTCAAAAGCACACAACTACATGGAAACTGAACAATCTGCTC
>NW_012109864.1:218601-220175 GCF_000951045.1 Mandrillus leucophaeus
CAAATAAACTAGAAAATCTAGAAGTAATGGATAAATTCCTGGACACATACACCCTTCTAAGACTAAACCAGGAAGAAATCAAATCCCTGAATAGACCAATAAAAAAGTTCTGAAATTGAGCCAGTAATTAATAGCCTACCAATCAAAGTCATCTCAAGACCAGAAGGATTCACAGCCGAATTCTAACAGAGGTAAAAGGAGGAGATGATACCATTCCTTCTGAAATTATTCTAAACAATAGAAAAATAGGGACTCCTCCCTAACTCATTTAATGAGGTCAGCCTCATTGTGATACCAAAACCTGGCAGAGAAACAACAAAAGAGTAAATTTCAGGCCAATATCCCTGATGAACCTGGATGTGAAATCCTCAGTAAACCACTGGCAAACCAAATCCAGCAGCACTTCAAAAAGCTTATCTACCATGATAAAGTCAGCCTCATCCCTGGGATGCAAGGTTGGTTCAACATATGCAAATCAATAAGCATAATCTGTCACATAGACAGAACCAATGAAAAAAAACACATGATTTTTCTCAACAGATACAGAAAAGGCCTTTGATAAAATTCAACACACCTTCATAATAAAAACTATAAATAAACTAGGTATTGATGAAAGGTATCACAAAATGTTAAGAGCTATTTATGACAAATCCATAGCCAATATCACACTGAATGTGCAAAAGCTGGAAGCATTCCTTTGAAAACCAGCACAAGAAAGGATGTCCTCTCTCACCACTCCTATTCAGCATAGCATTGGAAGTTCTGATCAGGGCAATCAGGCAAAAGAAAGAAATAAAACATGTTCTAATAGGAAGAGAGGAAGTCAAATTGTCTCTGTTTGCAGATGACATGATTGTATACCTAGAAAACCCCATCGTCTCAGCCCAAAATCTCCTTAAGCTGATAAGCAACTTCAGCAAAGTCTCGGGATGAAAAATCAATGTGTGAAAATCACAAGCATTCCTATACACTAATAATAGACAAACAGCCAAATCATGAGTGAACTCCCATTCACAATTGCTACAAAGAGAATAAAATACCTAGGAATACAAATTACAAGGAATTTGAAGGACCTCTTCAAGGAGAACTACAAACCACAGCTCAAGGAAATAAGAGAGGACACAAACAAATGGAAGAACATTGCATGCTCATGGACAGGAAGAATCAATATCATGAAAATGGCCATACCGCCCAAGTAATTTATAGATTCAATGCTATCCCCATCAAGCTACCATTGACTTTCTTCACAGAATTAGAAAAAACTACTTTAAATTTCATTTGAAACCAAAGAAGTGCCTGTATAGTCAAGACAATCCTAAGCAAAAAGAACAAAGTTGGAGGCATCACACTACCTGACTTCAAACAATATTACAAAGTTACTGTAATGAAAGCACCATGGTACTGATATCAAAACAGATATATAGACCAATGGAACAGATCAGAGGCCTCAGAAATAACGCCACACATCTACAACTATCTGACCTTTGACAAACCTGACAAAAACAAGTAACGGGGAAAGGACTCCCTATTTAATAAATGGTGCTGGGAAAATGGGCTAGCCATATGCAGAAAAC
>NW_012109864.1:220225-224015 GCF_000951045.1 Mandrillus leucophaeus
GGATGAAAAATCAATGTGTGAAAATCACAAGCATTCCTATACACTAATAATAGACAAACAGCCAAATCATGAGTGAACTCCCATTCACAATTGCTACAAAGAGAATAAAATACCTAGGAATACAAATTACAAGGAATTTGAAGGACCTCTTCAAGGAGAACTACAAACCACAGCTCAAGGAAATAAGAGAGGACACAAACAAATGGAAGAACATTGCATGCTCATGGACAGGAAGAATCAATATCGTGAAAATGGCCATACCGCCCAAGTAATTTATAGATTCAATGCTATCCCCATCAAGCTACCATTGACTTTCTTCACAGAATTAGAAAAAACTACTTTAAATTTCATTTGAAACCAAAGAAGTGCCTGTATAGTCAAGACAATCCTAAGCAAAAAGAACAAAGCTGGAGGCATCACACTACCTGACTTCAAACAATATTACAAAGTTACTGTAATGAAAGCACCATGGTACTGATATCAAAACAGATATATAGACCAATGGAACAGATCAGAGGCCTCAGAAATAACGCCACACATCTACAACTATCTGACCTTTGACAAACCTGACAAAAACAAGTAACGGGGAAAGGACTCCCTATTTAATAAATGGTGCTGGGAAAATGGGCTAGCCATATGCAGAAAACTGAAACTGTACCTCTTCCTTACACCTTATACAAAAATTTACTCAAGATGGATTAAAGACTTAAACATAAGACCTAAAACCATAAAAACCCTGGAAGAAAACCTAGGCAATACCATTCAGGACATAGGCATGGGCAAAGACTTCATGACTAAAACACCAAAAGCAATGGTAATACAAGCCAAAAGTGACAAATGGGATCTCATTAAACTAAAGAGCTTCTGCATATCTAAAGAAAGTACCATCAGAGTGAACAGGCAACCTACAGAATGGGAGGGAAATTTTGCAACCTATCCATCTGACAAAGGGATAATATCCTGAATCTACAAGGAACTTAAAACAAATTTACAAGAAAAAACCCCATCAAAAAGTAGGCAAAGGATATGAACAGACATTTCTCAAAAGAAGACATTTATGCATCCAACAAACATATGAAAAAAAGCTCGTCATCACTGGTCATTAGAGAAATGCAAATCAAAACCACAGTGAGATACCATCTCACACCAAGTAGAATGGCAATCATTAAAAAGTTATGAAGCAACAGATACTAGAGACGATATGGAGAAATAGGAATGCTGTTACACTGTTTGTGGGGGTGCAAATTAGTTCAACCTTTGTGGAAGACAGTGTGGCAATTCCTCAAGGATCTAGAACCAGAAATACCATTTGACCCAGCAATCCCATTACTGGGTATATACACAAAGGATTATAAATCATTCTACCATAAAGCACATGCACACGTATGTTTATTGCAGCACTATTCACAATAGCAAAGACTTGGAGCCAACCCAAATGCCCAACAATGATAGACTGGATAAAGAAAATGTGGCACATATACACCATGGAATACTATGCAGTCATAAAAAGAGAGGAGTTCATGTCCTTTGTAAGGACATGGATGAAGCTGGAAACCACCATTCTCAGCAAACTAACACAGGAACAGAGAACTAAACATTGCATATCATCACTCCTAAGTGGGGTTGAACAATGAGACCACAGGGACACAGGGAGGGGAACATCACACATCGGGGCCTGTCGGAGGATGTGGGGCTAGGGGAGGGGTAGCATTAGGAGAAATATCTAATGTAGATGACAGGTTAATAGGTGCAGCAAACTACTATGCCACATGTATACCCATGTAACAAACCTGTACATTCTGCATATGTATCCCAGAACTTAAAGTATATTAAAAAAAAAAAAGAATACCTTAGTTTCATAGGAATTAACATTTCCAAATGAAATATAAATGGAATCTCTCAGAAGACCAGCAATATTGTAAAGCCCTAGAGAAATTCTATAGACATTTAAGTCTCCCAAAGATGATCGTGTCATGTTTCAGAGATAACTTGGATTTATAAATTACTTTTATGGGTTAATGAAGTTGCCTACAATTTTTACAGAATTGGAATCACTTAACGTGAGAAATACAGAAAGCAGAACATGTTTTATTTTAGCAATCTGAGACAGACTTTCAAAAGTTAAAATTAAGTTTCATTGGACATTCTCATACCATTAGAAAACAAAATTGATCGAAGAACTACATATTAGGACTAATACTAAAAATGCTAGTTTATTTTGAAGAAATTTCTAATCAAGTTAGGAAGAGACTGATGTTAACTATAGTTGTATTTAGTATCTACCTCAATCACCTGGAAAGGAAGTAAACGATACGTTAATGAAATTTGCAGATAATACTGAATTGAAGGGTGTTTTTAGCATGCATTATGACAAGGTAGATAAATGATTTTGAAGGAGTATATGTAAGTAAAAATGACCTTATACTTGAAAAATCAGGCTAGTACAATTGTTATAAATAATTTTTAAAAATTCACTCGGTGGAAGCAAAAGCAAGGCATATATAATGGACAGAAAGAATGTACCTTTCATTTACGGCAGATTTGACTTTATTAGAAATGTAATGGAGTCAAAAACGAAAACAGTATTTGAGAACTGGACATGTTAAATATTCACTTTACAATGACAGGAAAACACTGTTTATATAATTCTGATGAGACAAATATTTGAATATTAAAAATAATTTGGTATTTACCAATGTACTCAAATATAGGAAAATTAGATTTAATATAACTGAGATGAGATGGGCAATAAAAATGATTAAACAGTTAGCCTGATGAACTTCTAAGAAAAAAATTAAAATAATTCATCTTGTTGTCTGCAAACCTAAGCAAAGGAAGCACAAAGAACCATATGTAATAACTTTCTTCGCTAAGGAATTGTACAGCAAAACTCCATTCACTCAAAGGAACAGAAGGCATTCCTTTGAATAATCCAGATTAAGATTATTTGGTAAATTTCATTAAAACAATAGTAACAGTGATATTTCTGATGGAATGCTAAATAAACAATTGTATACAATTATCTGCTATGTGATCATTTGTATATTCCAGGGGTCACATGAGAAAAGAAAGTGATGAGAATCGGCTACAATAGCATTAACTGCTAAAGAGTCAAATAGTTGTTCAAAAGGTGTCTTGACTATACTATATGTTAGCAATGAGAGCATGGAGGTTCCCCCTAATTGGCTTTTAGATGAGGCTACAAAATCATTGCAGTTGGATTTGTCCTTCTGACTAAAGACCAAATGAAATAATAGCATTTTGTTTTTCTATTTCTTCATCCTCCAAAAACTTTTAGGCTTATTTTACTTAGTAATTGTCCCCAGAAGTAATATCTTTTTGGCGAAGTATTTATTTACTTATTGGTGTGCTTTTGTTTCATTTTGTTTTAGTGCTGGGAAAGTGAGACATCAGATGGTTTCAAACAAGTGTATACAATATTTATATAAACAAGAATTTTGTCATTCACACACTCAAAGACACATACATAGACACACACATACTTTAATTCTTCACAGGGGGAATTAAATTTAACAACGATCAAAAAATGGGTTCTTCAACCCAGCAATCCTATTAATGGGTATAAATTTAAAAAATCATTCTACCAAAAAGACACATGTCTTTGTATGTTCATAGCTATGCTATTTACACTAGCAAAGACATGAAATCATCCCAGGTGATAATCAATAGTAGATTGGATAAAGCAAATGTGGACATATACACCATGAAATACCATGCAGCCATAAAAAGAATGATATAATGTCTTGCAGCAACGTGTTTAGAGCTGGAG
>NW_012109864.1:225710-226904 GCF_000951045.1 Mandrillus leucophaeus
CACACTCTTTCAGCTGGTAAGCTATGATATATGCTGCAGAACTAATTTCCCCTTGCAAAAGGGACTGAACAGATAGTAAAACTCAAGCACTAAGAAGGCATGCTAAGGTGTCAGGAGTTACTCACCAGCAGCTGCCACTGATCCCCTGCCCCGGTTAGCTTGGAGCCGCCAGTTCTGCTTCTTCATGCTGTTCCCAGACCTGCAATTGAAAATTCCTATATGCAATGACAAAAAAAAAAAAAAAAAAAAATCCCACCAGAAGGGATCTGCTCTGGTGATTAAGGTCAATGGGCACTATCATGTGCTTTGCTCTCTGGCTTGCTATCGTTCTGATCTTTTTTGTTCTTCTATAGTCCCCGATTTCTGGCTACTGTCCAAAATTTCAAATTGCCTTTACCCTCAGTCCCCCCAAATTGCCCCATACCCTTAGTTCCTTCTGCCCTGTTATCTGCTCTCTTGCCTTGTGACTGAATCCTGAACACATGGACACAAGATATTCATCTTTGTCTTGTTTTATGCTTGATGGAATTTCCTAATCCTAACCCTATATCCAGCCCAGCAAAACTGGTGACTGGCCTAGCTGTAAGGAAACAACATTGTACCTCTTCTCAAGTTATGGATCTTTTACACACAAATGTCTTATAAAAGGAGGTGTGTTCAATAAGAGACAACAGTTCCAGGCATGGGAATCAGTGAGCCAGACCTGATCCATAGCCTCAACTCTATCATGCCCACCTCTGTGCCCTTGGGCAAGTTACTTACCTGTATAAACCTCAGTTTCCTCATTTTGGATAAAGAGGCACATAATGATTCTTACCTTGTAGAAATGTTATTGATTATTTAGCTAACTAATCCATGAAGTCAGTTAGTAATTAATATTGTTATTATTAAAAATACGTTCCAAATTACTAGTTCAGAGATTAATCATAGCTGAACATAAGACTCAAAATGTTAAGTCATCATATTATCAAAGTATTTTATTTTAGACCTGGAAATTACCTTAAATATCCAATCATTTTCTTTAAGATATGAGGAAATTGGGAACCAGACAGCAAGATTCAGAATGTTGTCACTAATAAAGTTCTCATTTCCATATCCCCTGCAAGTCTTTACTCTTTTCATGTGGCCATTTTCCTTTGCTGTATGTCTCAATTCTTGCTCTGATAATTGTACTGGGTACTTTTTTATTTATGA
>NW_012109864.1:228689-248768 GCF_000951045.1 Mandrillus leucophaeus
ATGGAGGTTCCCCCTAATTGGCTTTTAGATGAGGCTACAAAATCATTGCAGTTGGATTTGTCCTTCTGACTAAAGACCAAATGAAATAATAGCATTTTGTTTTTCTATTTCTTCATCCTTCAAAAACTTTTAGGCTTATTTTACTTAGTAATTGTCCCCAGAAGTAATATCTTTTTGGCGAAGTATTTATTTACTTATTGGTGTGCTTTTGTTTCATTTTGTTTTAGTGCTGGGAAAGTGAGACATCAGATGGTTTCAAACAAGTGTATACAATATTTATATAAACAAGAATTTTGTCATTCACACACTCAAAGACACATACATAGACACACACATACTTTAATTCTTCACAGGGGGAATTAAATTTAACAACGATCAAAAAATGGGTTCTTCAACCCAGCAATCCTATTAATGGGTATAAATTTAAAAAATCATTCTACCAAAAAGACACATGTCTTTGTATGTTCATAGCTATGCTATTTACACTAGCAAAGACATGAAATCATCCCAGGTGATAATCAATAGTAGATTGGATAAAGCAAATGTGGACATATACACCATGAAATACCATGCAGCCATAAAAAGAATGATATAATGTCTTGCAGCAACGTGTTTAGAGCTGGAGGCCATAATCCTAAGCAAATTAACACAGGAACAGAAAACCAAATACTACATGTTCTCACTAATAAGTGGGAACTAAGCACTGAGCACACATGGACATAAATATGAGAACAATAGATGCCATGGCCTACTAGAGGGTGGGAGTGGGTGGGTTAAAACACTACCTATCAGTTACCATGCTCACTACTAGGGTAACAGGACCTGTGCTCCAAACATCAGCATCATGCAATAGTATCATGTAACAAATCTGCACATGTACTCCCTGTATCTAAACTAAAGGTTGAAATTTAAAAAAAAAAAAAAAAAAAAAAAAAAAAAAGGGGGGTTCTTATCTAAATGTTGAGCAATGGGGCTTTGCCATTTTATATCTGGGTCAAAAGTAGGGTGGGTGACCAGTAAAGGCAACAGTTCCAACAAGTCATTAAATGGAATATTTCTGTCACATTTATTCTTCATCATCCATTTCTAACACTGGCTGATTTGCTCATGAATTGTAGATGGATAGAGTTACACATAGTAACTCTAGAGTAAAATGAAACTGAAAGTTTGGCTAGCTGTTCAACACCATATAATTGTCTTATAAAGCAGTATTACTGTGTTTTAAAATATTTAGAAGGAAGAAAAGGAAACATTCCATTAAAAAACTAGTTTAGAGGGATCCAAAAAACTGCTGAGTTAGTTACCACATAACCTTTCATATTTTTTGTGTTTAGGGCTAAATTCAATGACTTGCAAGGTTTTCACGATTTGTGTTCTTCAAATCTTTATAGTGTCATCTGCAGTCACTCTCAACACATACACACACACAAACACGCACACACACACATGATTTATCCAAACCAACAAAAACTTGATATTTTCCAAATATGTCACACACATGTTTTCTCTATTTAGAATGCATTTCTTCTCTGTGTCTGTCTGGAAAATGATGATCCTTCAAGGTGCAGTTCAAATGCCATCTTTTATGCCAAGCCTCACAATATCTTTCCTCAGCCACCTCCCCTCTTCAGACAGAATCAGTCACTATTCCTTTGTGTACCTACAGTACTTATGTACAACATCACAATGATAACAACAGCAAGAACAACTACCACTATTCAATTATAAACATCATTTATTAAATATCTAATATGCCAGGCACTGTGGTAGGTATTTTCTATACAGTCTTTCTTATCTTTAGAATAACACCTGAACATATGTATTGTCCTCCCCATGAATAACTTAAGGCCCAGAAAAATTGAAAAGTGTGTTAAAAGTCATATGACAGTCAACATAATCCCACTTACTCTACTCACTGCAAGTCTTTACTCTTTTCATGTGGCCATTTTCCTTTGCTGTATGTCTCAATTCTTGCTCTGATAATTGTACTCGGTACTTTTTTATTTATGAGAAGGCAGTATGTCATCTTCACAAGACAGGCCTGGGGCCATATTGTTTGGTTTAGAATTCTGGGTTCCAACTCTTATTAGTTGAGTGATCCTGAGTGATTTATTTAGCCCCTCTGTGCATGAGTATCTTCATCTATAAAGTGAAGATAAGACTCCTACCTTATGGGGTAGATTTGAGGATTAAATGAGCTAATATGTATAATAAGTATAATAGCATCTGCCTTGCTATAAGTGCTCCATATCTGTTAGTTATGATTACTGGTTTATGCATGTCTCTCTCCCATCTAGACTGTGAGCTCCTCAAAGGCAGGAATCATATCTCTTTCATTTTTTCATCTCCTCCACCTAGAAGAGCACCTTGCAAATACTTGCAATGTAGAATTACAAAAGTAGATTTATGCCAATGGTGAGTTAGTATATTGGGGGTGGTGCAGAAGGGCAGGGAGGGGAAGAGTTATGTATATGACACCAATATATGATTGCCATGAGTCACTTTTTCCTGACAGGGGAAAAAAGAAAGAACCCATCAGCTGTGGTGGACTCCAGCAATCCATAATCACACTCTTTCAGCTGGTAAGCTATGATATATGCTGCAGAACTAATTTCCCCTTGCAAAAGGGACTGGACAGATAGTAAAACTCAAGCACTAAGAAGGCATGCTAAGGTGTCAGGAGTTGCTCACCAGCAGCTGCCACTGATCCCCTGCCCCGGTTAGCTTGGAGCCGCCAGTTCTGCTTCTTCATGCTGTTCCCAGACCTGCAATTGAAAATTCCTATATGCAATGACAAAAAAAAAAAAAAAAAAAAATCCCACCAGAAGGGATCTGCTCTGGTGATTAAGGTCAATGGGCACTATCATGTGCTTTGCTCTCTGGCTTGCTATCGTTCTGATCTTTTTTGTTCTTCTATAGTCCCCGATTTCTGGCTACTGTCCAAAATTTCAAATTGCCTTTACCCTCAGTCCCCCCAAATTGCCCCATACCCTTAGTTCCTTCTGCCCTGTTATCTGCTCTCTTGCCTTGTGACTGAATCCTGAACACATGGACACAAGATATTCATCTTTGTCTTGTTTTATGCTTGATGGAATTTCCTAATCCTAACCCTATATCCAGCCCAGCAAAACTGGTGACTGGCCTAGCTGTAAGGAAACAACATTGTACCTCTTCTCAAGTTATGGATCTTTTACACACAAATGTCTTATAAAAGGAGGTGTGTTCAATAAGAGACAACAGTTCCAGGCATGGGAATCAGTGAGCCAGACCTGATCCATAGCCTCAACTCTATCATGCCCACCTCTGTGCCCTTGGGCAAGTTACTTACCTGTATAAACCTCAGTTTCCTCATTTTGGATAAAGAGGCACATAATGATTCTTACCTTGTAGAAATGTTATTGATTATTTAGCTAACTAATCCATGAAGTCAGTTAGTAATTAATATTGTTATTATTAAAAATACGTTCCAAATTACTAGTTCAGAGATTAATCATAGCTGAACATAAGACTCAAAATGTTAAGTCATCATATTATCAAAGTATTTTATTTTAGACCTGGAAATTACCTTAAATATCCAATCATTTTCTTTAAGATATGAGGAAATTGGGAACCAGACAGCAAGATTCAGAATGTTGTCACTAATAAAGTTCTCATTTCCATATCCCAAATGCAGATTTTTGTCCTAAACTTAATAATCGCAATTTGAAGGATTTCATTCAATTAATTCACATCTCCATCCACCCACCCATCCATCCATCCATCCATCCATCCATCCACTCCTTTGAAAAATATTTATTGTAGAGTATCTGCTATGTTTTAATCTCCCTCCTGAGTTCTGGGAATTTGCAAAATTGTCATAGTCTCTATCTTCATGGTACTTTAATTCTACTTCCTTCTGCTTTTTTTTTTTTTTATGTCACCCTAAGTTTCCGCTTCTGTAATTAGAAAATGAATTAATGTCCCTCTGCATATAAAAAGTAGTCCTTTTAAAGAGATGTAAGCAGAAGCAGATTTTGAGGAAAGAAAGTTCTCATTGATAGAAGTGGATCTCATAAACTGTTTTCATCAAAATGTCTCTTAGAAGCCTTTAGGTAAACACATTCTTCATGTAAACTTAGGGAAGCAACTTTTTTTTTTTTTTAAATCTGTTTATCATCTCCTGCTTTTGGATTTCTCACTCTCCCCTTAGTACAGTTAAGTATGCACTAGAATCTTGAGCACATGTACACACCTGAAAAAATTGTGTATATTTTAATGGACTGTAAACGACACATGAGCAGTTGCTGTGTTTTATACCATTTTTGGAATCTTAGTACTTGATAGGTGCTCAATAAATGTATTGTTAATAAAATGTCAATGAATAATTAAAAACTCTTCTGGAAGATGGTTAATTAATGATATTGTTAACAGCTGAAACTGTCAGCTTTTTGCATATTACCTTTGCTTTTCTCTAAGCTAAGCATTGCTTTTGGATTAGTTAGCAGGTGGGGTAAGTACGACCTGATTGGCAGTTGATAATAATCAATGAAATTAAAGGGAAGTTGTCCCTCTCATCATTTATATCTCAAAGTGCTCCATTTATGACAATGCTAAACTCACCCAGAGAACTTTGTGACATATTAAAACTCTAGCTATTTGGAAACTCAAAATATTCAAGGTAAAATAAGTAAGAAGCTACATGGAAATTTTAGCTATGTGGAAATCATTAAGGAGAGAACTGCTGAAGTATTGGAAAAAGTCAACCAGCCTGAATAGCTCCTGACCAGCCTGGCTTGATATAGTGCTGGGTGACCAGTGCTGTCCATAATGGAGACTCTGATCTAGAGTATAACACAACTACGTTTGCAGTAGAATATTCCTAACATTGACATAGCACTTCATCCAATCCTCCCCATAATGCTGGGAAATCAAACACATTTCAAACTCGGTGAAATATTTCACCAGTATTAACGAGCAAACTAAACCTTGGAAAAGTTGAGTATAATTGTTTAACATTACTTGATCAATAACCAGTAACGTTTAAGTGAAGACTCATTTTAAATCATGCTTTTTGACCAAAAGTCCAGTTCTGTTTTTATGAAATCACAAATGCATCAGTGCATGTGATGAATTCCTTCTCAGCATGGGATATGTTGCCTCCCAAAAATTGGTTTATAATTTAAACAGAAAGGGAAACCTAACACAAAAAAATGAGAGAATAAAAAGTGATTGTTATAAAAATAAGTATTATCTAGACTGGTAAGATAACTCTTAATGGAAGATAAAGATCTTGAAATGAGTCTTCAGGCATAGAGAGAATTTCAACTAAGTAAAGAGCAAAGGGAATGACACTCACCCTGAAGGTTCGGCAAGGACAAATGTGTGTATATCTAGGGCTGCCATTCAGAGAATCCACAAGTTATCCATTAGATGGACTGTGAAACCATTCCCCCCACCCCACAGAAAAAAAGGACAAGTAAAAAGCAAGAGAATGTGCTTTTACCTTTAGCTTTAAGAACTAACAATAACATTATTTTGATATTTTGGGACACAAAGTATTAAAGATTGTTTTAATGACTGATCTTAGACTCACTGAGCCTAGCATAACAAAAGCTAGTTTATTAGACAAAGAATTGGGAGTTCTTAAATGCTTTTTCTAGGTTCTCTCATTTCTCACTGAGTATAATTCATTTATCAATGCCACAAACAAATAAAGAAACAAATAACCCACAGTTGTTCTTGGTTTTGCAAAGAAGGATCAATTTGTATACCAGCTGATCCCCTTAAAACACAGTAGAATATTTAGGCACCAAGTTTTCTTCCTGCCTTCATATCTTCTCAACTTCATCTTTCCAGCAAATCCATCAAATAGTTCAAACCAAAAATGTTGGCATTATTCTTGACTTTTTTTTCCCTTACAGTCCACATTCAAATACCTCAATACCTCAATACCTTACAGTCCACATTCAAAACCTCAAGACCTCAATTGAAGGTCCTGTTGTCCCTACCTTCAAAATGTATGTAGGATCAGGCTACTTCTTGTCACCACCACTGCTACCACCTTAGCCCATTTAATCTGCATTAATTCAATCATTTCTTACCCACTTTCCCTGCTCTGTCCGTTCCTCTTTACTCTGTTCTCAACAAAGGAGCCAAAGTCATTTTGTCTAAAGGGAAATTAGTTCATTTCACTCATAAACTAAAAGCCCATTAGTAGCTTCCTATTTCATTCAGAGTGAATATCTAATTACTTACAATGACCAATAGCTTTCTACATGACCTGCCCCTCATTACCACTACAACCTCATTTCTTACCACTTGCTCCCTCCATTGCCATAATTTCAATACAACTTTTTACCTGCTACAGAGTTATCTAGGTGTCTTCTACCTGGAGTTCTCTTCCCCTGAAATTTACATGGCTCACTCTCACACCATTTTTGGGTCTTTACTAAAATATATTCTCAATGAGATCTTCCTAATAATGATACCTAAACTTGTAATCCACCACATACACCTTCTATCTTCTTTCTTGTGCTTTTTCCCCCCTTCTTTTCACACACTACTATCTAATATACTATATATTTTGCTTATTACTTATTATTCTGATCCCATGATAAGAATGTAAAACACTATGAGAACAGAATGTCTTTCTTATTCACTGTTTTTTATCTAGTACCTAGAACTGTACCTGGAACATAAAAAACACTATAAATATTTGTCCAAAGAGTGAGTCAATAACTTTTTAAGAGGGTGTGGTAGATTAATCAGGTTTATATCCCACTCAGTTAACCCCATGGTTTCACTCTATGGCAGGTTATGTTTTCCAAAGATGATAACACCAATATGTCCTAAATCACATGTCCTTTTATAATATAATATTTTTACTTCTCCATTAAGAGGCAGAGTGGGCTCATAACTGTTTCCGCTAGTAGGGTCAAGATAAAACTGATGACCTGACAATCCTTTGCTAACACCTCAGAAAGATTAACAATGATACTTCATAAACCCTTTCACACATATGAAAGTCATTCTAAGTACTCAAGACCATGCCTCCCAAAACTTTTCAGTTAAATATTAGGTCTCCTAAGACTCTTGAGGGTGTTTTTCCATAGCAGCCTGATAGGGGGCTTCTTTACTTGACAGATCCTCAGAATTAGAGAAAACTAGAGAAACTTTAGGAATCTAACTCAACGAATCATATTCAAGGAGCCTCATCCACACCTGGACCTTATTTAAATAATGAACTGTTGGTCTTTAAGTTGATATCATAATAGAGGTTTTGCGGGGAGGTGGGAGTGTATTTTGCATATAGAAGGAATGTAAATTGGTGAGGCTAAAATGCAGATTACAGCAGACTGTATTTTTTTTAAGATGACTGCAACAATATCTCCTGCCCCACATAATTTCTACAACATGGTTTTGACATTCTATTGAATGGAGGCTAGTTCTTGTCTTTTTCAATCTAAGTGGGCTTGTATTGCCTTGATTAATTAAGTATGATGGAATTGGTGCTGTATGACTTCTAAAGACATGTTATAACAGGCAATGCAGCTTCTGTCATGGAGTCCTGGGCTTGGAGCCCTGAACTACCCCATAAGAAGTCTGAGTGCCTTGTGGCCACTATACTATGTGGAAGTCAAACTACATGGAGAGGCCATCTGGAGGCTACCCATTCAGGACCACTCATCTTCGAACCTCCACAACCCAGGTCCCAGACATGTGAATGAATGAGCCTTCAGGTGATTCTAGCCTCCAGCTGCCAAGCTACTCCTAAGCTTCAAGTCTTCCTAAAAACAGTAAAGGACAGCGACTGCATTCTTGTCTAAATTCCTGATTCCCAGAATCTGTGAGAAAAATAGATTGTTTTTAGCCATTATGTTTTGGAATATATTATTATTCATAATAGTAACTGGAGTAAATCTCCTTGTGATACATTTTGCAGCTTCTTCCAACAATAAGTGGAGTCCATCTTCCACCACTTAAATCTAGGCCAAGAATGAGACAAAAGTGAAAGTGTGCCTGTTCTGAGCCTAGGCCTGAAGAGACCTTGTGCACTTCTGCTCTTGACTCCTCCTTGAGCTTGGGCTAGGCTAATGGAGAATTATTGACTTACACATGCTTATGGCTAATTAGTCATGTGAAAGAGATCTGCCTGGATTATCGGAGGTACCTACTTAATCTGCAGCTGACCACAGGTGTATGACTGAGTGAGCCCATCTAAGACCACAAAAAAACAACAACAACAAAAAACACTCAGATGACTTATAGACTCATGCAAAACAATAAATGCTTACTATTTTAAGCCACTGAGATATTCTTGGGGGAAGGGGACTGGATGAGGAGGATTATTACATAACAATAGCTAAATGATACCAGAGGAGAAAGATCACAAGTGGTAAAAGATATTCCAGGTTGTAGAACTCTTGCATATTTTGAGTGGAAAAAGCTATGGTTGGAATGTTGGAAATAAGAATCACTGTTTATTTGTGGTCAACTAGTTATTTTTGATTTTCTCATATCTATGCTTCTATGCTCATGGTATATAGGCCAAGAGGACATGCAGGAGAGTCTATTTTCTCTGTTATTCATGAATGGAATAAAATAATCATTCTCCTTCTCTCTCTACCATTCTAATTCTTATATCAAATCCAATGAACATACTTTGATTTTATAACAGCTCACTTCCTCTGTAGAATTAGACTTAACACACATAATGACATAAAGTGCTTCATGAACAGCATTACCCTACTCCTAAGCCTAGAGAGGGGAAAAAAAAAGAATAACTTTTAAAGTGTAGCTCAGAATTCAAATTTTATCAAAGCCAAATTGGAATATGGAAAAGATTTTTTAAAATTCTAAATTTAGGTGCAATGGTTTTCATGTGTGTTTGGAATCTGGCAACCCAGCTCTTCCCTTCCTACTTTAGAAAGGTTGCATATAAGAGGGAGAAGGAAGTTTTGTATAGTTGTTGATGAATCCTTTATGATACCCCTCAAATAATTATCAAATAAGAATACATGAATGTTTATATCATCCAAATATCAGTACAAAAATAAAACATATCCTTTATAAGAGCATCTATTTTAAAATTAAGATGCATTGTTTTCCTTGAAAGACCAAACCTGAAATTTTATACATAGAAATAATCAGTAATTTCCTAATGTAGGAAGATGGCCTTTACAGACCACAAACTTTTTATCCTTAAAATATGAATGATACAAGAAAGAAAATTGAGTGTGTAAACTTTTTGACATAATTAACATAAGAATAATGCAATATAAAGATAATAATTCAGTAAGAAAATGAACACTCAGAATTTGAAATGGCCCTTTTAATCCTTTTTTAAAGATGATGTTTTATTGGAGATTTTATAAGAATTCAAGTAACCTGTAATCAAATTGCCTTCCTTGTTGCTACAAACACTATAGCTGGTTAACTATACTCAACTGATTTCCAACACATCACTGAACATAGAGCATGAGGTTGGGAAGGAATTTATAATCCAGCATAGATGACTCATGTTTTCTGATTCTATTTTTTGAGCTCATACCTTCTGGAGGACAAGGTTAGATTAGGCATAGAAAGCAATGGCAGTTTTGTCGAATTTGTTTTGTTGAATGTCGTATAGAGGAGATATTTGGTCTGGGACTCAGGGTTAAAGGACTGCATCTGGTGTTTGTTTTGGTCACGAAAGTAAGTGAGATTGTTCTAAAAGGCAGCAGAGAGTAAGAAGACAAAAGGAACTACAAGGAATTCCCATGTTTTAAAGGAATCAAAGAGGAATGACACAAAGGAGATGATAGAGAATGTAATAAGGATGAATTTGTCAAAGGAGGTAAATACAAGAGAGGCTAATAGGATGAGGTATGACACAAGAAGTCCATGAAATTTGACGACTAAAACACCTTCCTAAATAAGGACATTAGCAAGGATAGCGCTGGTGTGATGGTGGGGGTGGTAGTCAATTTTGAGAGGTCCAAGATGCGAATATAATTTAGGAAACACAGTCATGGATATAGCAACTTTGTTAGGAATGATTGTATGGGAAGGGAAAGGAAGAGTCAGTGTAAGAAAGATCAAGGGCAATAGCGAAAGAAAAATGAGGGACCAGTTGAAGAACTGAAAAGTCTAAACCAGTTATTAGGATTTCTGTCTACCTTGTTCCTAGTGCAGATATATCAGCTTGCATCCATGGTCCCATCCAAGTCACTGGTAAACATGTCCATTAAGATAGAGACAATAAAAGGATTCTTGAAACACACTACTGAAATCCTCTTCCCAGAGGTTCCCTATCACTAGTTAAAACATCTTTGCATGTCTTATTTCAACACATTTTTTTTTTGCTCTCTGAAATTTTCTCAGTCTAACTGGGTGACCTATAGTACATTTATATCTATGTCTCCTTTGTCCTTCATTTAAATTCCCCCTCCCCGTGGGCTTCTCCACAGTTATGGAGCTCCATGGCATTCTGTGCTACTATGCTTTTTTTTCCCCCCTATCTTTATCTTTTAAACCAAGAATCATTTTACTTCCACTTTTCACATATGGCCTCACAAAAGTTCAGTTCTGTTGGGAGGGCTCATTTAGTTTCTTAGTTTAAAATCTCAAGTTAACTAAGTTTACTTGATATACCAGACAGTTATAGATGAGGCTGCAAGTTTTGCTTGTCACATCATTCCCAGTGTATTTTCCTGTAAATTAGAATTCACCTTCACCACTGATAGTCCTTACTCTATGCTGCAGCAGACAAATGACAGTATATGTAGATATTACATTTGGAAAATTTTCTCTTTCTTTCTCGGATTAGAATTTTCCTCTCCTCTCTCTCGTAACTTTTAAAAATATCACTTGAGTTCTCAGATTGTATCATTAAGAGATTAATTAATTCTGATTATTTACTTAATTGTTAAAATTGGTGATATTTCTCACAGGCAATGGGACATGGAACAGGAGGAGGAACAGCAGGCAAGAACCTGGGAGCATTTCTACAGAGCAGGAGGAGGTAGGAGAGAATCAGTGTTTAAAATTTCTCTACGGTTACCTGACTAAATCAGTGTTCTCTTGAGCCCTGCACTCACTGTGAAAATATTTCTCTGGAACTGGCTAATCAAGTGCAAGTTATCAAAACCTAGTCACAACTTATCAGTTCTGAGACCATGAAAAACAGGACTCTTATCCTCATTATTTCAATGATTTACAATTACTCCACTTATCTCATTTCCAAAGCTGGCTTCTTCATAGTGTTCTATTGAAATATCTAATTTGACTAAAGACTTGCCATAAGATTCCTTGACCTTCCAACTTACTTGCTTCTTTTTTTAAAACTCAATAATGCTTACAGAATTTTTGTTATAATTATTTTTATTTTCTTTTTTTCATACAATTAGAGTGACAAATATTTTTCTGGACTTGTTTTATTGAGCACTGGAGTGACATCATTTTAACAGAAGCCTCTGAGAAGTATAATTGTGTTTGAGTTAAACTAGGCAAGTTGTCTGTATTGACTGAAAGAAGGAACTTGAAAAAGGCTAAAGTTTGGAAAGACTTCTGAATAATTAAAAGGAATGAATGCTAAGCCAAGTACCATATTCTTACTTGTACAGTCTATAGAAATTGAGAGTGGGAAACAGATGGAAGTTGAGGTATAGACTCAATATCACTGGGATGTCAGATCAGAAATTATTTTTGGAAGTGTAAAAGGAGCTTTGTGTGTAGGAGGAGCTAAAGAGCTGGGATACAAATCTTGGGAGGTACCAGACAAAGAATGAAAAATTATGTCTTGAGTGGTAAGTAGGGCTTACCTGCTTTGTGAAAGAGATATATGATATTTTCCTAAGTACTGATTACACATATCAAATCCTGTATCTTTTGCATTTTTAAATTTGAGCACCAACCCCAATGAGTTATAACTATTTTCTAGCAAGAACAGGGAGTTTTACATGACTTTTATTTTCAGTTATGCCTTTCCTTCCTTCCACCCTGGTGTTCTAGAGGTATCACATTTATCTAGATATAATTCTCATGTGGATTATAAGATTCTAGAGATCATGAAATAGATGGAACAGCTAAATGGGTAGGCAAAATAATGAAAGGATTTACCAGACTTAAGGACTAGTCTAAGATTGAATGCAAGAAAAGCTGCTATATGTGCATGCTTGACAGGACTCGTAGGGCTCATTCAATCTTGGGGAGGAACAAAGGGCTGGCAGGTGAAAGAGAGAAGCAAACACTGTAAGGCCAGGTGTCCAGCATTAAAGCTCGGTTGTACAGAGGATCCCAGATGGCTTAAAAGAGAGGTGCGAATGAAACGACCCAGAGAAGTCAGGAAACAGGAAAGGAAGGCAATAAGCTACGTTTAGGGTACTTGCAATTAGAAGGATTTCAATTGCTTGGCAGTTATTTGAGTGATAATGAAAGTTTGACTCATTTTTGAATAGTGGATAGATTTATTTATTTTTGAAGAAGTATTTTCTAGCCTCTTTCACCTCTATTTCTCCCCAACCCCTCCCAATTGTTTTCACTTTAAAGGAGCAGCAATATATTTAAGAACATCTAAAACTAGAATGAAAAGCATGAATTTAATTAATTATACACTAGATAATTATATGTATTACCAAAATATGATAATCTAAGATAATATTAAAAATAAGTTGTTTATATTGAAATATATATATAATCTGTGTATTATAAATAGTGTATATATTACTTAATATATATGATCATATACTGTGTATATTATATATGTACATGTTGTATATACGTATAATATATACAGTATGTATTAGAAACTACATATTACATACAGTATACATTACATGTGTACACATATACATATATGCATGTCCAATGTATACATGTAATATATACTGTATATATTCTACATATATAGTATACATGTATATGCATATATGTACACTACATAGGTACATATATAATATTTACTTTCTAATATATACTCTATATAAAAATATATTGATGAGCTGCATTAGTTTTATAGTGGAACACTGGAGGGATTTCTCTTTTTGGAAGATGTAAGCATTCTCAATAATAATATTTAGTATATAGACATATGTATATAGGTGCATATCAGTTACAAATATTTTAATACATATGAACTTGAATTTTGCTTAACAAACAATATTCTCCATGATTTTCATAAGTTATCATACTATAATTTTATGTACGGTTTCATATAATGATGGAAATAAGAGAATTTAAAAAAATGTTTAAATACACATTTAGTGAACATAATACCACTTTTCCCAAGCAATGTTTTCTTACGTCTTCTTTTCTTTTGCATTCTGATTGAGGTAAATGCTAGTCAGTGGCAAGATAAAAAAAAGACATAAGTTAACTTTAATAATGGTCAAAACTAATTCAGGCATCATATAGCTATTTACTTTGTATATTTGGGAAGTTGAAGAATAGATTCCTAATCTTGAACCACACAGACATTGTTACCAGACATAAACTATTAAAGCTGTAAAGGAAAGGCAAGGTCATATATCTCAACAATGCTAATATGAATATGTATTTATTTTATATAGTCAGAAATTATCACAAAGTTCTAACTATTTCAAATGACTTTGGGGAGACAATTTTTCATGGGTACCTTGTGCTTCTGCACATCTTAAGCGTGAAGTACTAACTTTCCTTTGTTCTGAGCTATTTGTTAAAGATTATTGTATAGCAAACATCCTTGGAAGATAGAGATAGTGTTTTCCTCCAGAGCAAAGGTCAGGCATCACCTCTGTCCCTAAGAGAGGATTCATAAGTTCTGAGTTCTTCTTCCGTAATATAATGCATTGAGTGTGGGATTGTCACCTGGCCCCTTTAGCATGAATCTGTGGAAAATGGGGCCTAAAAAACCAGCACAAGTAAATGCAAAAAGTGCAAGTAAAATATCCTGAAAGTAAACAACCCTTTTACTGCAATACTATTTAATCATAATGGGTATATTGTAGTAATCAAATAGCAAGTGTATCAACTTTCATGTGGTACAAAACTTACACTTGTTACAATATAGTGTGTCCTAATTTTTAATACCTTAAAAAATATATATTATATATATTCTAATTTTTAGCAATGCTATGAAGTATTTAATATGAAAATCTGCTTTTATATATATGTATATATATATTTGGGGGATTTATAGTGTAGTGCCTATGAAATTTAAAATATTTTGTATTTAAATTATGAAGAAACTACTTTATATCAAGTGACAATTCAAAACATGTGAATTATAAGATATTTAGAGTATTAAAGAATCTTCAAGTAGAATTGATACAAGAGGTATCTAATGAAGTAGAAAAAAAAATAAAAATATAGGCCTATTCTCTTTCAATAATTACTTCCTTCCTTTTTTTTTTTTTTCTTTTTTGTTTGTTTTTTTGGTCAACATACATTTCTTGCACTAGTTGTTATTCTTTTTGCCTACTAACGTATGCTCCCTTAAAAAAATAAGGTAAAATTTTTTTTGAAAATCTGTGTTTTATATGGGCTTTCTGAAGAAAAATAAGTTCTTTAAGGGCCTGTATAATCAAGCCAGGATGGTGAAATTGCAGGTGGGTAGGATGAAACCTATCAGCACATACTGAGAATCACACCCATTCTTGCTACAGTCCACAGGGGCTCCTTTGCTGTCTTTTGGGCTCATAATTATACAAATCATGTAAAAAATCCAAAATAATGGGAATAACAAACTGTTTGGAAACAAATACCTGGTTGCAAATCTTACTCAGAGACTTAGTAGTTGGACAAAGTTGGGAAAGCAACTGAATTGCTTTGGGGATCATTTCTCTTATTTATAAAATAGGGAAGTAATCAAACTTCCCTCTCATAGTTGTGAGGAGAATCAAATTAAATGATGTTCTTGCAGTTTCCTATAAATCATTAAGTCATATATAAACATATTATAACTAGGAAACATAAAAATGAACAAATAAATGATTTTTGGGTCAGAGTTGAATTATGTATGTATCTTCATATTTGTCAAGGTCTCTGTAAGTATAAATTGCTACATAAGTCCGAAGAATGTTTGTTAGCGTCTATATATTTAATAATACTGTTATTTGGTAGTCAGCCAGTTCTGCATTAAGAAAATCCTGGTTTTATGACTTTAGAAAAAGATGTCAATGCTGATGACTCTTCACTGCTGGCTCTTGATGAAGTTACTCTACCAGGGTTAATTTTGGATAATCAATCCAGACATAGCCTAGTAAATATTGTTAAGTTCATAGGTAAATAAAAGTTTTTATAAGCAAACAGATGGGAAGAAAATGTTCCCATAAAAATGAAAACATAGTGACTAGATATTTCTGCTTCACTATACTAAATTTGAGAGCATAGTCTGAAATATCAAGTTTTCATAGGGCAAAAATATGACTTAAGAATTCTGTGCCAAGCGAAGAGTTAACTATTTGTGAGAAGAAAAACAGAAATACATTCTCTAGTGTGTGTTTGAGAAAAAAACACTCTCTTTCCTTTATTGAAAAGAGAAGGAATTTACATTTATTATGACAATAACTGTGAATTAAACTCTACTGTTAAAAAAGTAAAATTTTTATTTTGAGTTAAAAATAAATATATATGGAAGCAAGTTAAATGTCAGTAAGGAAGGCAGAATGCTTAAATAAACCATCACAAATTTATAAAGTGTTATCTAGCTATAAAAATCACATTTTCAAGAAATATTTAATATTATTGGAAATTTTATAAAATAGTACTTAATGAAAAAATTAGAAAACAAAACTAAATATGAATATAATTTCATTTCTGTTAAGCACTGTTAGGCATAAAAAGGCAGAGAATATAATCAGTATGTGATACCAGTAATTGATAGGTGGCATGATTATACATAATTTTAAGTTTTGCATTGATTTCAAGATAATGTTTAATTTCTAATATTCCATAATGGCCGTATTTTACTTTTATAACCAGAAAAATGAATGAAAGAAAGGGATGTAAAAGAGCCATTGACAAATCCTGAGAAAAATAAGTAAATAGGAAGAGAAGGCCTGCAGGAGACTGAGGAAAGCAAAACAAACAAACAAACAAACAAAAAAAAAACGCAGCACTGTAGAAGGAATTGTCAAGAAAGGAGACATTTTGAAGAGGAAGAAAACAGCCAACCATCTAAAATACTACTGAAATCAAACAAGATGGGGATGAATAGAACCCATTAGGAAGTCTAATTGAAAGGCTCATGGGTGAACTTTTCAACAGCAGTTCCAGGCCTTGGCCAGAATTACTTATTTGTCAGAACTTTGGCTGCTGCAACTTGCAGAGTGAATGGAGGGAGAAATCATAGTACATTATTTTGAGGAGCTTAACTTTGAAAAGAAGAAAACTTAGGGTTTGGCTAGAGGGTAATATAAAACTAAAGGTTTTTGTTGTTGTTGTCCTTTGTTTGTTTTAAGGTATGAAAAATTAGGCAAGAATTGAATAATGTTACCATAGTGGTAAAAAGCAAAGGATTTGGAGTCAGATGAATTAGCATTTAATTATACAGTAGTGCCATTCTATCCAAGATTACAAACTTTTGTTAATCTGTTAATCTAAAATATAGATTTAAAAGGAATCATAAAATATAACATATTTTTAAAGATTATTTTAACTGAAAGAATATAAAGGCACATTTATTCACCAAATTCTTATAGGCAAAGCCTTTTACTTAGTTACTTGCTCTCCTTTTTGAATAAATTACAATCACAACACATCAGTTACAATTTTCAATAGTGAATTCTGTAAAAGTGGCGTTAAAATTAAAGCCCTTAGAAGACAAAAACATTTCTTAAATTTTTAGATTTTTTTCTACACCTAATTCAACTTCAATTTATGATTTAACTTTCTCAAGACTTTTCCAAGCATTCCATTTAATTTTCCTAGAAACGTATTTTGTTTTCTTTTTTCTTTCATACATACTTAATAATTTATAGAATATTTATTTAAATTTAAAATGAAAACAAGTGAAGTGAACGAAACAACTTTAAGGGCAAATCCAACTGCTTCTTGGTAAACCTGTAATTTAACCAGTGGCATAGGCATACTCAAGACTATAGAAGGATGATTGGCCAGCTGAGAATATTGGGTGTGTGATAGCATTATTTAATGTGTTTTAGAGGAATGGAATCTTGATTTCCAGTGGGTTGGGTAAGTGGAGGTGGGTTGACATTCTACTGTGAAACTCATATTTTTACTGAAGTGAACGAACAATTGATCAAATTCCTAATTCTAAAACACACTATACATTGAAATGTATATGACAAAGAAGAAATATTTCTTATCAGAGGTCCAATAGTTAAAGAACATCATTATAACAAACTTAAATTATATACCTTAGTGATACACAATGTGAGATATTTCAAAGTATCAAGTGATTTTAAAACACTGGAACCACATTAAACAGATATTGAAATATTATTTATAAAAATATGTAAATTTATATAAATAAATTTATATAAATAAATATCAAATGGAATTTTGAATCCTTTCTTTGGCTGGAGGTTGAAGAGGTATACTTTCAGCAGTAATATTTAAAGAGAACAATTGAGTGCATATATGTTTATGCACTCAATTGGTAGCTCTTCATCTTGCATTGATCCCTTTACCATTATGTAATGCTCTTCTTTGTCTTTTTTTATCTTTGTTGGTTTAAAGTCTGTTTTATCAGAGACTAGGATTGCAACCCCTGCTTTTTTTTGCTTTCCATTTTCTTGGTAAATATTCCTCCATCCCTTTATTTTGAGCCTATGTGTGTCTTTGCACGTGAGATGGGTCTCCTGAATACAGCACACCGATGGGTCTTGACTCCTTATCCAATTTGCCAGTCTATGTCTTTTAATTAGGGTATTTAGCCCATTTACATTTAAGATTAATATAGTTATGTGTGAATTTGATCCTGTCATTATGATGTTAGCTGGTAATTTTGCCCATTAGTTGATGCAGTTTCTTCATAGTGTCAATGGTCTTTACAATTCGGTATGTTTTTGCAGTGGCTGGTACTGGTTTTTCCTTTCCATATTTAGGGCTTTCTTCAGGAGCTCTTATAAGTCAGGCCTGGTAGTGACAAAATCTCTCAGCATTTGCTTGTCTCTAAAGGATTTTATTTCTCCTTCCACACTTATGAAGCTTAGTTTGGCTGGATATGAAATTCTGGGTTGAAAATTCTTTTCTTTATGAATGTTGAATATTGGCCCCAACTCTTTTCTGTCTTGTAGGGTTTCTGCAGAGACATCCACTGTTAGTCTGATGGGCTTCCCTTTGTGGGTAACCAGACCTTTCTCTCTGGCTGCCCTTAACATTTTTTCCTTCAGTTCAACCTTGGTGAATCTGATAGTTATGTGTCTTGGGATTGCACTTCTCGAGAAGTATCTTTGTGATGTTCTCTGTATTTTCTGAATTTGAATGTCAGCCTGTCTTGCTAGATTGGGGAAGTTCTGCTGGATAATATCCTTTAGAGTGTTTTCCAACTTGGTTCCATTCTCCCCATCACATCATTTATCTTCTTCTCTCAACTGGTTATTCCAGTTAGCAGTTCCTGTAACCTTTTATCAAGGTTCTTAACCTCCTTGCATTGTGTTAGAACATGCTCCTTTAGCTAGGAGGAATTTTTTTATTACCCCCTATCTAAAGTCTACTTCTATTAGTTCATCAAACTCATCTTTGTCCAGTTTTGTTCCCTTGCTTGAGAGGAGTGGTGATCCTTTGGAGCAGAAGAGGCATTCTGGTGTTTGGAATTTTCAGCCTTTTGCAATGGCAAACAGAATCTAGCAGCAAATCAAAAAGCTTATCCACCACGATAAAGTTGGCTTCATACCTGTGATGCGAGGCTCATTTGACATATGCAAATTAATAAACATAATCCATCACATAAACAGTACCAATGAAAAAAGCCACATGATTATCTCAATAGTTGCAGAAAAGGCCTTTGATAAAATTCAACACCCCTTTCTGCTAAAAAAAAAAAAAGAAAAAAAGAAAAAAAAAAAACCTCAATAAACTATGTATTGATGGAACATATCTCAAAATAATAAAAGCTATTTATGACAAACCCACAGCCAATATCATATTGAATGGACAAAAGCTGGAAGCATTCCCTTTGAGAACTGGCACAAGGCAAGGATGCCCTCTGTCATCACTCCTATTCAACATAATATTGGAAATTCTGGCCAGGGTAATCAGGAAAGAGAAAGAAATAAAGAGTATTCAAATAGGAAGAGAGGAGGTCAAATTTTCTCTGTTTGCAGATGACATGATTCTGTATTTAGAAACCCCCACCATCTCAACCTAAAAGCTCCTTAAACTGATAGGCAACTTCAGCAAATTCTCAGGATAAAAAAATCAATGTGCAAAAATCACGAGCATTCCTATACACCAGTAACAGATAAACAGAGAGCCAAATTATGAGTGAACTCCCATTCACAATTGCTAGAATAAAATACCTAGGAATACAACTTATAAGGGAAGAACCTCTTCAAGGAGAGCTATAAACCATCATTCAAGGAAATGAAAGAGGACACAAACAAATGGAAAAACGTTCCATGCTCATGGATGGGAAGAGTCAATATCATGAAAATGGCCATACTGCCCAAGTAATTTATAGATTCAATGCTATCCCCATCAAGCTACCATTGACTTTCTTCACAGAATTAGAAAAAACTACTTTAAATTTCATATGGAATCAAAAAAAGAGCCCGTATACCCAAGACAAGCCTAAGCAAAAAGAACAAAGCTGGAGGCATCACACTACCTGACTTTAAACTATACTACAAAGCTACCATAACCAAATCAGCATGGTACTGGTACTAAAACAGATATATAGACCAATGGGATGGAACAGAGGCCTCAGAAATAACACCACACATCTACAACCATGTGATCTTTGCAAACCTTACAAAAACAAGAAATGGAGAAAGGATTCCCTATTTAATAAATGGTGTTGGGAAAGCTGGTTAGTCATATGCAGAAAACTGAAACTGGACCCCTTCCTTACACCTCATGCAAAAATTAACTCAAGATGAATAAAGACTTAAACTTAAGACCTAAAACCATAAATACCCTAGAAGAAAACCTAGGCAACACCATTCAGGACATAGGCAT
>NW_012109864.1:249003-270092 GCF_000951045.1 Mandrillus leucophaeus
AGAGAAATGCAAATCAAAACCACAATGAGATACCATCTCACACCAGTTAGAATGGCAATCATTAAAAAGTCAGGAAACAATAGATGCTGGAGAGGATGTGGAGAAATAGGAATGCTTTTACACTGTTGGTGGGAATGTAATTAGTTCAACCATTTTGGAAGACAGTGTGGTGATCCTGAAGGATCTAGAACAAGTAATACCATTTGACCCAGCAATCCCATTCCTGGGCATATACCCAAAGGATTATAAATCATTCTGCTATAAAGACAGGTGCTCATGTATGTTTATTGCAGCAAAAACTGGAACCAGCCCAAATGCCCATCAGTGATAGACTGGCTAAAGAAAATGTGGCATATACACACCATGGAATACTATGCAGCCATAAAAAGGGATGAGTTTATGTCCTTTGCAGGGACACAGA
The DNA here is from genome assembly GCF_000951045.1 of Mandrillus leucophaeus. Taxonomy (NCBI): domain Eukaryota; kingdom Metazoa; phylum Chordata; class Mammalia; order Primates; family Cercopithecidae; genus Mandrillus; species Mandrillus leucophaeus. The sequence goes on from NW_012109864.1 coordinate 249,425, forward strand.
TTAAACTGGAAACCACCATTCTCAGCAAACTAACACAGGAACAGAAAACCAAACACTGCATATTCTCATTCATAAGTGGGAGTTTAACAGTGAGAACACAGAGACACAGGGAGGGTAACATCACACACCGGGGCCTGTTGGGGGTTTGGGGGATAGGGGAAGGATAGCATTAGGAGAAATATCTGATGTAGATGATAGGTTGATGGGTGCAGCAAACCACCATGGCACGTGTATACCTATGTAACAAACCTACATGTTCTTCACATGTATCCCAAAACTTAGAGTATAATTAAAAAGAGAGAGAGAGAGAGAGAGAGAGAAAATGATTGAGAATCAGGGTCCTTGGTGATTTTTATTTCTGAGAATCTGGTATAGAAATTTAGTTTTTTGCTGCTTTCAATCTCACTATAAATTTCAATGAAAACGAAATGGGCAGTAGAGATCAAGTTATATAACTTTCTACTGTGATTGAAATCAAGATCAGTGTTTTTTTTTGTTTTTTTTTTTTTTAATCAGCCCATTAGGGTGCTTTCTTGCTATAAGTGTTTAGTCAAAGAAGGAAGAATGTACGTCTCATGATTCCTGTACACACCTTACAGGACTAACTGCCTAGCCATGCACAAGAAGCAAATCTTAGTCAAGACAAAGAGGTCAGTTACCAGAAGCATTTTCCAAAACAAGTGCTAGGCCAGAGGGAAAATTAAGCCATCATATGGGGGATGAAGAGAAACACTAAAGAGCCAGAGAAACTGAACGGTTGGTTTGCCAAACTGGGAAATCTAGAGCAGGCAGCAGATTGCTGAGACAAAAAGAGATCAGGCTGAGACAGATGGAGTTATGGGAGCTCAAGGGCCAGGTTCCAGTCTCATGAACATTTAGCATCATTACTACTTTTCTGTTTTCTGTAGTTTGTGCTTCCTTTATTGGGGATTATTCCACTGAGCCTGGGGGTGGAGTTTGTGATCATTGCTGCTTGCCGGCAAATTTCCCTTTCTCGTTCCTGAAGAGTCTCATTTCATCACAGAATATCATCTTCTTTCTCTCATTTTTCTGTCATCTGCTGTTCCCCAAGACATTCTTTCTCATATTCAAGTATATCTCCTAGTTCGTTGTTATTCTATCCAATAATACTGCCTTCCTATCTTGGACCATTTCAATATTCATGTAGACAGTAGGGTTAGAACTAGGAAGAGGCAAGTACAAAGTTTAAGAAGATATTCACCCCCAGAGGCATGCCAGTGTCTTGTCACTATGAAAAACTGCAACCCCATGATAACCTCAATGTCCCAACTTTTCAGCTCAGTTCTTCTAGTACTGCTACTCCAATAATTCTTCACTTACACCAATGGATTATTCCTATAAACTTAATTGTCCCTTACCCTTTTGAAACCTTCACACTCTTTGTTACCATTTTCAATTCCATGGACTGTCATCATAATCATTCCCTTGTATATACACCCTTTACTCCCTTGCTTCTCTCTGGTTTACTGATGCCACTTGGAAAATACACAAACCTGAGTAAATTCAACTCTCTGCCCACTTCATACTGAAAGCTATGCAGCTGAATGAAGCTGGAGAAAAACATACACTCATGCTGAATAATTAATGATCACTAAGTTCAAATGGGATCTCCAGGCTGCCAGGAAATCATACTGTATTTTCCTAGTACCTCTATTCTGCTATCCTCCTACATGACAATTTGTACCTTCTCCTCTCTCCTCAAACTGATCCTCTCCAATCTAATAGTACTTGATTTTGCTTCCTACTTCATTGAGAACATAAACATATATATAGAAAAAGAAACATGGGTGTGGGTGGAGGGGTGATGCAGTGTATGTGTTTACATCTATCTACCTAACAGCATCTCTGTCTCCCTCTGGCTAGAACTTAAGTTCTTAGGGCAACTTTGTCTGCTTTGTTCACTGACATCCTAAGAGCTTAATGTAGAGTATAACACTAAATAATTATGTATAAAATGAATGAATAAATGGGGTATATAAAAAGTACTTTAGAAATTATATTTCATACCATAATAGGTTTTAGCTTTAAATAGTTAAACTTTTTTTTTCTTAATCAAAGTTTTGAAAAACCATGACAAAATAGAAATGCATATGTTTTGACTCTGGGTCTAGGCAATAATTTTCTAAACTCAAAATTATTGAATTTAAAGGCAATGAAGGGAAAATCACAAAGACAACAGGTAGATTAGATCACACAAAATTTAAAACTTAGAGGGCATAAATATTACAAATACAATTTTAAAACAAGCACATGTGCATTATTCTGATGATGGATACACTAAAAGCCTTGACTTCATCCCTATACTCTACATCCATATAATAAAACTATACTTGTACCCCATATATTTATACAAATAAAAAAGCAAAAAATTAAACAGAGTAAATGTTACTTGGCACAAGTAGAGCTGCAAGGACTTAATGTTGATACCATGAAATTATAAAGTGACTGAACAGATAGGACATGAAGATTATAAAAAGCTTATAAATTTAGAGAATATGCTAATTTCTATTAAGAAATACGAATTGACACATTAAGATCTTCTTTCAAATTAACAGTGAAATAATAAATTTAAAAGTTAATGTTAAATTGTATTAAGCTCAATAACTAGATGTTAAAATAGACTAATAAATATAATAAAATTGAATTTTAAATTTAACATAACAATTTTAAAACTAGGGCTGTATAAGCGGGAAAGTCATATTTTCCCCAAAGCAATTTAAAAATATGTGCTAAATTTTAAAAGAAGTGCTTCTCTCTTTTTGGTCCAGTAGTTTAAGTTCTGGTAGTCATTTGAATTTTTTTAAAAAGTAGCAGTTGTAAATACATAGAATACATATAATTTTATAATAGCAATTCTTCTAAATGCAAAATTTGGTACAGGGGAAACCTAATTTTACAAAAATAGAGGAAATAAAACAGAAAAAATGTCTGTATCCATGGCATGGAGAATCATGCATGCATTAGAAATGCTATTTTTAAAAACAGGCTTTAGTGGGAAAACTCTAAAAACTAAAAAATAAACTTAGTAATGTTGCAGAATACAAAATAAACATCCAAAAATAAGTAGGATTTATATATGACAATAGCAAACTTCCTGAAAAAACAAATCAGAAAAGCAATTGCATTTATAATAGCTACAAAAAAAAAAAAAAATAGATGTAATCCCAGTGCTTTGAGAGGCCAAGGTGGGTGAATCACCTGAGGTCAGGAGTTCAAGACCAGACTGACTAACATGGTGAAACTCATCTGTACTAAAAATACAAAAATTAGCTAGGCATGGTGGTGGGTACCTGTAGTCCCAGATACTCAGAAGGCTGAGGCAGGAGAATCTCTTGAACCCAGGAGGGTGGAGGTTGCAGTGAGCTGAGATCACACCACCACACTCCAGCCTGAGTGACAGAGTGAGACTCCATCTCAAAAAAAAAAAAAAAAAAAGATACCTAGGAATATACTTAAATAAGGAGGTGAAAGATCTTTACAATGAAAAGTCAAAAACATTGATAAACTAAATTGAAGAGCATACAAAGAAATGAAAATGTATCCCATGTTCACAGATTGGAACAATTAATATTGTTAAAATGTCCATATAACCCAAAGCAACTGTTGATTCAATGTAATTTTTATCAATCACCCCTTGAAATTCTTCACAGAAATAGATGAAACAAACTTAAATTTTGTATAGAAATACAAAAGTCCCCAGACACACAAAGCAATCTTGAACAAAAGAAAAAAGCTGGAGGCATCACACTATCTGACTTTAAAATATGATACAAAGCTATAATTACCAAAACAGCATGGTGCTGGCATAAAAAGAGACACACAGGTCAGTGGAACAGAATAGAGAACCAATAAATAAATCCAAGCATTTATAGCCAAGTTTTTGTTGTTGTTGTTGTTGTTGGTTTTTGGGGGTTTTTTTGTGTTATTTTTTGGGGGGGGTTTTTTTTTGTTTTTTTTTTGTTTTTTTTTATAAAGGCGCCACTGACACATATTGGGGAAAGGAATCCGGATGCGGGGAAAGCTTTATTTCCACATGCAGAAAAATAAAACTAGACTAATCTCTCACCATATTAAAAAATCAACTCTAAATGGATTAAGGAATTCAATGTAAGACCTGAAACTATAAAACTATTAGAAGAAAACATTAGGGAAATGCTTCATGAAATTTTACTGGGCAATAATTTTTCGGATGAGACCTTAAAAGCACAAGCAATAAAAGCAAAAATAGACACACATAATTACAGCAAACTAGAAAGCTTCTGCTCAGCAAAGGAAATAATTAATAAAGTGAAAAGACAACCTACATAATGGAGAAAAGTATTCCATAAGCCAGTTTTAAAATGGGCAGAAAATAACAAATAAGCCAATTTTTAAATGGGCAAAAGATTTGAATAGACATTTCTCAAAAATAGACATACAAGCGGTCAATAAATGTGTGAAAAATGCTCAATATCACTAAATATCTGAGAAACAGAAATTTAAAAAACACAATGAGATGTCACTTCACCTCAGTTAGAATGGCTATTGTCAGAAAGACAAAAAAATTACAAATGTTGGCAAGGGTGTGAAGAAAGGAAAGCTCATATAAACTGTTTGTGGAAATGTAAATTGGTATAACCATTATGAACAACAGTATGGATGTTCCTTAAAAAATTAAAAATAGAACTACTATATGATCCAACAATCCCACTACTGGGAATGTATCCAAAGAAAATGAAATCAATTATGTCTAAGAGATATATGCAGCCCGTGTTCATTGCAGCATTATTCACAATAGCCAAGACATGGTATCAACCTAAGTGTCCATCAACAGATGAATGAATTTTAAAATGTGGTATATATACCCAATGGAATACTATTTAACCATTAAAAGAATGGAATCTGGTCATCTGTGACAATCTGGATAGACCTAGAGGACACTACATTAAGTGAAATAAGCCTAGCACAGGACAAATACTGCATTATCTCACTTGTGTGGAATCTAAAATGTTTATCTCATAGAAGTAGAGAGTAGAGTAGTAGTTAGCAGTGGCTGGAGAGTGTAGGAGAGATGGAGGGATTGGGAGAAGTTAGTCAGCAGGTACAAAGCTACAGTTAGGATGAATAAGTTATTGTGTTCTATTAGGCAGTAGTTTAACTATAGCTAATAATGTATTGTATATTAATAGCTAGAAGACAGAATTGTAAATATTCTTTTATGCTGCATGTGAGTATCTAGTTTTCCAATAGCATTTATTGAAGGAACTGTCCTTTCCCCATTGTGTGTTCTTGGCCCCTTTTTCAAAAATCAATTGACCATAGATGTGTTTATTTATGGTCTTTCTATCCTACTCCACTTGTCGATGTGACTGTTTTTAAGTCACTGCCATGTTGTTTAGATTACTATAAATTTATACTATATTTTGAAACCTGGTAGTGTGATTCTCAAACTTTATTTTTTTGATCAAGATGGCTTTGGCTTCACCAAGAGCAGAATATCTGATATATTAATTAAAATAATAATATACTTGTTTGTTATCAAACTTCTGATGATATATCAAATGACTACTTTTTTTTGAGACAAAGTCTCATTCTGTCACCCAGGCTGGACTGCAGTGGCACAATCTTGTCTCACTGCAGCCTCTGCCTCCCAGGCTCAAGTGATTCTCATTCCTCAGCCTCTTGAGTATCTGGGATTACAGGCATGTACCACCATTCCCATTATAGCTACTACTTTAACAATTCTGTTTGTACTTATGCCATGCTTACACATAGTTTTATTCCAACTTTCAACATAGAAACAAACATACAATCTTCATAACACCAAAAAATTCACCAGTACATTTTTATAACATAAGGAACTATAGTTTTTATTATCCAGTTATATATTTTAATAGTTAATAAGTATTATTTTCTTCAATTGTGCTTGCCATCAATTATCTTTCCAAACAATCTATTTTAAATTGCCAGAGCCTCTCTGCAAAAAATCCATGTTTGGACTCTTAAATATTCCATGATATAGGAATAGGACAGAAGCCGAAATCTGGCACATGCAACATAATATTCAGATAAGCCATGGACAAAAGAGGTCAACTCATGAAACAGAAGGAGACTAAAGAGTAGGCAGAAAGAAGAGGCTGCCAGGATCCTTTTCAAGCAATTTCCGCATACCACTTAATATAAGAGGGACCCGAGATCAGTGGATGAAGAAAAAGCAATTATTAGAAGCTAGGTTCTACATATCATTCTTCTCACCCTAGCACATTTTTGATGTTCCACACTATATAGAACTTTTTTTAAAAGGCACCACATATGGATTTTTAAAGGTGCAACTCTGCTTCTGAGACTCACTTCTCTCTCCCTTGGTCGTTAGAAAGCAGTGCTGGAGGTAAACACTGAGTCAGAGATGGTGCCCAGCACTGCAGCCACGTCTCACACCCATATGTTAGATGAGCGCACCCCCTATTTCACTAGGCTCTAGAGGAATCTGTCCCAGCATTAGCTGCCATAAATCATGCTTCTGGTGTTTATGAAACTTTGTCAAATTCTTTTTGGAACAGATGAAAAAAAATTTTCCATTTAGGACACTATCCATGGAAATGTTTGGTGCTCATAGGTGGTGGGCAGAGTTCCCTACAGGGTCAGGATCCGGCCTGGTCCTGCTTAGAGCACTGAGCAAGTCTTTTCAGATGCCAGCAGTTGTAGGTGAAAGCCACAGAATTAATAATTTTCTGTCACCAGAGTTTTTAATGTGGCTGAGTAAGCTAGAGGAGACACAAGAAAATTTCTCACTAAGAAAAGGTCTCCAGGGGTTCAACTCCTATTAATCACGGCTTTCACAGTCTTTAGTGTGATCTGAGGGTTGATCTGAACCATGTTCCTCTAGGTAATTATGTATAGAATTGCAGATGTGGGTAGGGTGAATTACATGGAGTGAAAAATCACAGAAACAATAGAAAGGAATATTTCGAGTAGAGGTATAGACTGTGTTGACAAAATAAAACCATGGTAGTTGGCAAAGTAGCCTAACCATACTGTCATTATAAAATACAGCACAATAGGAACTGTTCTTGCATGTTATTTATACAGTGAAGCGGCCTTTATATGAAGATCGCTATTCAGATAGCAGAAATACTTTGATACGAGGGTTGTTGAAAAATAGAAATCACCAGAGGCCCAAGGTCCAGGATGCTTGGTCTTTGTCAGCTGATGTAGAGGGAAAGTAATTTTTTAATGTGATATATTTCTTTGGTGTACGGTATTCCTTGAAACAGCTCTCTCCTGCTTCACCGCATTCAGGCTACACTCCATTTCCTTGCCCTGCTTTGCCCTGTGCTGGCTCCTGTCTTTTGAAGGATCCAACTCAAGCCTCACCTCCACCTCTTCCTCTTTATCTTAGTCCTCCAACCATCAACTTTTTTTTATTATTATTCTTACTATACCTCTGTCTTGTCTTTCAAATTCACTGCACACCATTGCTTTCTACTGGACAAACTTTGTTCTATACAATAAATTTATTTGCCCAAAAGCAAAGACTAAAGTAGCTTCTTAGTGATCAGAAAAAAAGCACTGATGAAAAAACAGATGAAACTGCACTGTTGCACTGATGCATGATGAGGTACAAATTATTAATGGAAGCTCTAAAGCAATAGAAGTATAGGAAATAAATGTGATGAATAAGAGTGGAAGAAACTCTGAACTAGTTCAAAAGTGTGTGTGTGTGTGTGTGTGTGGGAGGGAGAGAGAGAGAAAAAAACTCTACCGATTTGGAAATTTAAGCATCAAAATTTGTTTTACAAATGCAAATTCATCACTCAGTTTTATAATGTGCAAATGACCTAAAGTATCCAAAATATAAGTTACTCTGCCAGGATTCTTCCACATGAAGTTTTTTTCAAAAGGCACCTTTGAGCATTTGTTTTCACATCATTCATTTAAGTTTTTCACCAATGTGCTAAATTATGCAGTACTCCAATTAAAGTCAACTTGGAAAAATCTGAGTGCTTTGTTAAATTAGCACCAGTGGTATTCTTCCAGATAATTTTCCCTGTGTTCATTTGCCAGAAAGGATTTAGATTTCTTTTTTCTCAGTTCAGACTCAGATTAATCTAAGAAACATAGTTTTATCAAAGTAATTCGTTTTGGACTCAGAAGTTATTCTTTCTTCCCTGCTATAATTTTTGTTTATTTATAATTTGAGTAATAAATGTTTAAAATTTATTAAATTTAGACTAATAATTACCTATAACTTATGAGTAACAAAATAAAAGCCTGCAGGATGCTAAAACAATAAGGTCTGGTGTTGAAGTTATCTTGTCCCATGTTTCCTAGAGCATGAAAGATGAATGTACATATGCATGGTTCTCAACAAAGTAACAGGATGAAACATCACTCACTTCCAAAACAGACAGGATAAACAGAGTGGCAGCTTTAAAGTCCAGAATGCTAAAAAACTCATTGCCAACACCTTATGACCCTACGTTCAGTACAACATATAAAGACCCTGAGCTTCCGGCCATGCTGAGCAGTGGAAGAGATTTGCTGGAAAAACGGCTTTCTGAAACATGTCTGAAAAGTTAAGCACAAAATCCCTGCTCCACTAGAGAGCACTAATGACCAAACTCTTCCTGCTGGAACTTTGGCAGAGACAATTTCACTTTTTGTAAATCTCAATACATTTTCACCACTTCAATGAACTTCCCTAAAGATCTAATAATATATATGGTGATGAATACAGAATCTTTAATAGAGAATGGCTTCAATGGTTTGTGTCATGACAGTATTTAACAACAACAACAAAAAAATAGAGGTAGATTGCAAACTCATTAATATGACCTGTCTTTTTATTTTAAACTTCAATATAGTAGAAAATATTTCAAACAATGTCAGTACCGACACAGGGAAAGTGATAAATATGACTGTGTGGAATGTGACATCATTTCAATGCTCATATTCTGGCACAATGTCATCTAGAATTATGCTATGCTCCCTCTTACCAAATAGCAATTGTGTGTTCCCTGAGGCTTGTAGTCAATCCTAAAGGGCTGTCCTAGTTTTTAGATGCAAAACGAATCCAGAAAGCAACACCCAGATTGTTATGTCATTATTATCACAGAACCATGAAGTCATTGGGTGGAGGTGATGCTGGTGGGCATTAAATATATAACATTTCAGCAACACAAAACTAAAATAAAATAGTAATTAAAAAGTTTATTTTCTAACTAAAATGAAATATTTTTGAAGAATATATCTCAATTTTGCCATGGAAACTTTGAGAAATAATGTTCTTTTGATAAATCTTATATATAAATTTATTTGGTTGCCAGCTTCTTCTGAGTCAAAATCCACAGATAATAGGAACTAAAAGTCCTTGTAGATGAGTATGGGATAAAAAACTTCTCAGACTTGGTTGTAAATATACTGACTCAGGATCTCTTTGTTGTGGTCTCTTTCCCCCTCCTCCATATCTCACACATATTTCATAGTTGGCTCCACACTTCCTTCTCAAATCTGTTCTCTCTCCCATATTTCCATTTTCATTGAGATACATCAATCCATTCAATCCATTCAGCTAGAAAACTGTGTGTCATCACTCTCCTCCCAGCCAAATGGCCAAGTCCTAGTGATTCTGCTTCTTAAACCTCCTTCGATTATTTCCTCTCATTTCCAGGCTCTCTATGACAGCTTTAGGTAGGCCCTCATTTATCTCACTTGGATTTATAAATTATTAGTTATCTCTCTGCTTCTACTCTCTCCCTTTCAAATTCACCCTCCCCATTAGCACAAGCACTTTTGCTTTCTCAACCCTACTTCAATACTTACATGCCTTTTTATTGCCAGCAAGAGTACTTCATATACTTTTTAATGTTACAAAACCGTGTAACAAGTGCTGTAGTTGACTTATGCAAGATACGTCTGTGTTTCAAAGGAGGGCAAGATCAACACTGATCTATTTTAATGCAAAACCTACTCTGTCTTCCCCACTGCTTATAGGAGGGCTCACACCCTCAGACAGGAGACTTTTGACAAAGTGGTATATGTTTAATTAAATTGAGACTAGAACACAAGCTTTGGAGAGAGTAATATATTCAAATTTCTAACCCACCGGGTACAAGATGTGTATCTGGGCAAGTCTTTATATCTTTTTTTACCTCTAAAATGGGAATAATTATGCCTACAATACAGAGTTTATGTGATGGTTCATTGAGACAATTGATTTTATGTCTCTAACACACTAGCTAGTGCATAGTAGGTATTCATGAATATTTGTACTTGTTCCTGTAAAGACGTGTAGGAAAACAAGAAGATGCCTTACTACGAAAAGTCCCTTCAAGCAGGGAAAAACACAGAAAATAACTTGTCCAAGGGTAACTGTATGGCGTATTTGAAGAACTCTAAGTGATTAAGCAGTTTGAAGGGGAGAACAAACAGGATATAAAAACTGAGGGGAAAAAAGCAATGGTTTGTTCATAGAAGATCTTATGTTTTACCTTATATCCCTTCCTCTATACTAATCTATTTAAGCCTTTTCAACTTTCTGGTCACTTTCATTCCCTCTGTAACTAAGTTTATGAACTTAGGAGACCATATTCACTGTTTCTATTTTCTCAAACAACTTTGGTCTAGTTTCTAGTCCCATCACTCCATTGATGTTATCATCGACATCACTAACAACTTCTTAATGGCCACATCAAGTGGACCCTTGACAGCCCACAATCTTCTCGAGCTGTTTGGAGGATTTTGGTATATTACTCAACTTCTGGAAAATCACTTCTTCCTTGATTTCAGTTATTTCTTTCACTTTTATGGTTTTATTTTTATCTATTTGGCCCTTTCCTTACCATCTCTTTCAGGAGATCCTAATTCTTTACCATCTCTTAAATCTGTGATTCTGTCCTTGGTTCTTTTCTTTCTTTATTTTTATTGTCTCTTTTAGAACTCATCTTCAAAAGTAACTTTAGGTATCTACAGGGTCCTTATAATTCTCAAATCTAATATGTGCTATAAGCCCATACCACTCTACTTATAATTTTAATCTCCCTACTAGACTGATTTCTATAAGAAGCAAAAACCTTGTCTTTCTTGTTCACTCCTTTGAACTGTCTAACTGTGGTAGACTGCATTTCTGTTTTTAATTCTTTGCTCCTTGCTGTATCCATTTACCATATGATTTTACATTCCCTCCTTTAGAGACAATACTCTTTCCTAACACATTGATGTTGGCCTTGGCCATATGACTTGCTTTGACCAATGCAACATGGGCAGAATGACAGAAATGCAGCACCAAACCTAGTCATAAGAGGTGCTATGTGCTCTACCCTTCCCTCTAGTGTTCTTGCCCTCCCTCTGTCATAGAGTTTCTACTGGAAAACTGATGCGCATTCATCATTCCCTCACCGGAATGATGGAACCAATTTATTCTGGTGATTCTGTAGTTGTGCAGAATGAAGCAGAACAGTCCCAGCCAACCTATAATCTCGTGGCTGGGATTATAAATAATTAATATTTCAAGCCGCTGAATTTGTTGTTTATTTTTGATGCAATATCTTTGTAATATAGCTAAGATACTAGTTGATACTGATGTGCAGTACATTTTGATAAACATTTGTTGATGAATGAAAATGGAGCCTTTGGGTTAAACGTAATCTTAGTCAAAACATAATTATAAACCAAACAAAAATGTTGCAGTTCTTGTGAAATGGGCATGGTGAGAGCTGGCAGCCATGGAGTGGGTACTGTTTGGATCTCCTTCTAGAAAACCTGTTGGAGAATCATGGTTGACTGTGGATCCACCATATTTGTACTGAGGCCATCTTTCTACCAGTCTAGTTAGAGCCAATGAGTAAGCACAGCGTGCATACTAGTGCTGTCCCATTCCTAAAAATGCAGAGTCCCTCTCTTTGGCAACTTTGGCTAAGTGATACTTCATAGGTGAGGTAAGACTTTCTCGCAGTTTTGCAGTTTGGCTCTTCCTATTCAATTCTTCTTTCCTCTCTCTTTTCACAGACCAGCATTGAGGTCTAAATATCTCCCCCTGCCTGCTCCTGCTATCTTCCCTTCATCCTTCATAGCTCCCGAAGAACATCTCTTTTATGTCTAAACTTGTCTTGAAATTTGATTCTCAGAGGACCAGAACTGACAAGGACCAAGTGCTTAGTCTATTTTAAGCTGCTCTAAAGTGATGTTCCCCCTGAGAGACACCTAATTGCTCATGAGAGCACAGTTGAAAATGACTGGACTTATGAGTAATATCCAAACTTCTCATTACAGCACATGTGATTCTTTAAACAATGCTCTCTACTATATTTTCTGCTTCTTCTCCCTAGAAATGCTAGTCTCCACCAACTTGAAGTGTTACATATATCTATATGATCACTTTTAACAAGCAATGTGATGCTTATCACATAGAAATACTGTCTGCCAATGAGATACTATCTCACACCAGTCAGAATGGCGATTATTAAAAAGTAAAAAAAAAAAAAAAAAAAAAAAAGGTTGCTGGTGACGATGTACAGTTACAGGAACACTTACACTATTGGTTGGAGTGTAAATTAGTTCAATCATCGTGAAAGACAGTGTGGCAAGTCCTTAGTGACATAGAGGCAGAAATACTATTTGACTCAGCAATCCCATTACTGAGTATATACCCAAAGGAATAGAAATCATTCTATTATGAAGATACATGCATGCGTATGTTCACTGAAGCACTAGTCATGATAGCAAAGACATGGAATCAACCTAAATGTCCATCAGTGATAAACTAGATTAAAAAAATGTGGTACATAAACACCATCGAATACTACACAGTCACAAAAAGCAAGATCATGTCTGTTGCAGGAACATGGATGGAGTTGGAAGCCATTATACTTAGGAAACTAACACAGGAACAGAAAAACCAAACACGGTATATTCTCACTTAGAAGTGGGAGCTGAATGATGAGAACACATGGACACATGGGGGGAACAACACACACTAGGGTCTGTCAGAGTCAAGGTAGGGGGAGAGCATTAGGAAGAATAGCAAATGGATGCTGGGCTTAATACCTAGGTGATGGGATGATCTGTGAGCAAACTACCATGGCACATGTACCCCTGAATTTAAAATGAAAGTTGAAGAAAAAATAAAAGGAAATACTATCCCTAACAAAGTGTAAGCAATTTGGGACAATAACCAGTTATTTTTTTGCTGTTAATCACCAGACTAGTAATTATTCTAAAAATACATTTTAATAAATTTAAAAACAAAGCAGGGATTCTACAAAAAAATATTGATTTAATCCAAACTTTTTCTCTACTTGTAGATCAAGCCACCAGCAAATGCACCATTAACCTGACCATTCAAGGCAGTTACCCCACATCTTGCAAAAATAGTATAATATGATTGCTGGCTACACTAACTAACGTGTTGTCTTTACAATGATAATCAATAGTTTTAAAAGATATAATTTCCTGGTAGAACTCTATTTGTTTTGTTTTCTACAAATTTGGTGGTAATGATACAAAAGTAATTTGAACATTACTTTAGAAATAATGTGTATGTTATATATATATACACACACATAATATTTTTAGGAAAATTATAATTCTGCTCTTGCAGCTTACAGTTCAATTTTTCATTTTCCTTTACATACACAATAACAATGACATCCCAAAATATGGCATACAAAGTTGTCATTTTTTCTAGATTTCTGTACTATCATGGACTTAACTGGATCCAGTTAAATCTATGTAATAGTACAGAAATCTGTAGTATCGAACTGGAAAAATTTAGTAATCCTCTCCTCAATACCATAGTCCATAAATTTATTGAGTCCTCCATTTTTTAAGGTTTTACTTTTTTCTATTAAAATGACACATGGCCAGATGTAGTGGGTCATGCCTGTAATCCCAGCGCTTTAGGAGGTGAAGGCAAGAGAATGGCTTGAAACCAGGAGTTCAAGATCAGCCTAAGCAACATCGTGAGACCCTATCTCTAAAAAAGTAAAAAAGACAGTTAGCCAGGCATGGTGGCACACACCTGGAGTTGTAGCTTCTCAGGAGGCTGAGATGGGAGAATCGCTTGAGCCCAAGAGTTCAAGGCTGTGGTGAGCTATGACTGGGCACTGTACTCCAGCCTAGGGGACAGAGAGAGACCTTGTATCAAATAAATAAATAAACTTTTACAAAAATAAGAGACCGTAGAAACAAACAAAACAAAATCCTAGGGGGAAAAAACAATATAAACACATATTTTTTATACTCTGAAGTATACATAATTACTCTGAATCCCACAAGCCCAAGGAAATAAAATCATTATGAACACTTTGGTATATTTTATTTAAAATATAGATAGATAGTTGCATATAAATACAGACCCATAAATGCATATTGCAGCATATGTAACTTTAATATAATGGGATATATATATGTGTGTGTTTAATATACATACACAAAAATATGTTTTATTTCTAGGTTTCATCTTATGCATCTTAGAGGAGAAGGGGAATTAGGAACTAAATGTATTGGTGGGGATTTAAATCAAAAATTCTGTGTCAAATCTGTGGAGTTTGTGTCTATGAGATTCCCAAGTAAAAATACTGAGGAAGCAGTTTGTATGTATGTGGAGCTCAGGGGAGAAGTCAGTTATATGATGTTGTAATGCTACATTTAAGGTTTTATGTCAAACTTTCAAATGGTAGCTCGTTAGCTTCTTCCTGTGGTATCTGAAGTGATTTCAAGTCACTAATTTATTCAACAAATATATATTGCATTCTCTGGTAGCTAATACAAAGTGATACATAAAATAGTAAATATGTAGCCAATCAGAAGCTTATAATCTAGTACAAGAGATGATAAACAAGTAAGCAAAGAACACTGTAAACAAATATTCCAGATAGTAATGAAGAAAAAAATGTTGAAAAACAACGGCTTGTTTTGAGTTGGGGCATTTTAAATGGGTAGTCTGAGAAGATTCTTTCCGAGGAAGTAACTTAGATCCAAAGTCTAAAGAAAGAACCACATGTTTGATCCTATGATTGGGGGACCTGTCAGGCAGAGATGAACTTAGGAGTCAAGGTCCTCAGAACAACAAAGTTAATATTTAGGAAATGCAAAAAGGCCAATGAGGCCAAAGTATAATTAGCAGGAGAAAATCCTGTGACATAAGGTTAGTATGATAGAAAAGGATGGGTCATATGGAGCCTTGCAGGCCTTAGTGCGATGGTCAGATCTTATTAGATGTCCAACTAGAGGACATTGGAGAGTTTTATGTGTTATACTTTCTGGCTGTTGGGTTGAAAGTAGAAAAGAGTGGTTCAAGTGACAGTAGAGAGACAAAGTAGAAGACTATAGCTATGCACCTTATAAGACGTGATGGTGCTTCTATTTTTGAAATATTTTGAATTTAAAAAAATCTGACTCACTTTGGATTTCCTATAGGAGTTATGGATGCAAAGATGTCAAAGATGACTCAGTCCTAGGTTTTGTCTTGAATAGTCTGATGGCTGATGATGTCATTTACCGAGATGGGAAAACTGTGGAAGAAACAGGCAGTGAGAGACACCAAAATAAGAAGTTTGGATGGAATCTTTTATGTCTGAGGTTCTATGGAATATAAAAGTAAAGATATGAATTGACAGGTAGATAGATGAATTCAGAGACCTTGGAGTTGTCAGCACTTTGATAAAATTCAAAGCCATGAATGAGACTATGCAAGATCATCTAGAGAAGCAGACCAAAAAAAGAAGAAGTCTAGGACAAAACTGAGAAACTGTGATATTTAGATCAAGTTCAAAAAGGAGGAGCCAGCACAGGAGACTGAAATTAATCAGACAGCAAGTAGCCTGGAAACTAGATGAATGGGGTATCCCTGATCCAAGAGAAATAAATTTTTCAGGAGTCATCACTGGGAGGAATGCTGCTAAGAGAGCTAGTAAAATGGGACAGAGAAGTGGTTATTAGAATAGTGAACTACATGTGGTCAGTGGAGTTGACAATAGCAATTTCTGTGGAGATGTGGGTTCAGACACTGACTTGCAGCAAGCGGAAGAAAAAACAGGCGAGGAAGAAGGAATACAGCCAGAGCAGATCATTTGTGCATGATGTCTAGTGGTTACTAAAGGCAAGAAAATTTTGGCAATAGATTTTCTTTGCTTTTTGGATGTGAGGTTTATATATATATGAATAATTCTGGAGAGAAAGACCCTTGATTACACAGGAATGAGAAGGGGTATCTTGTAGATGCCCTTGAAAAGATAAGGATATGTGGGATTCAGAAAACAAGTACAGGGTTTGTCTGGATCTTGCAATAGCTACAGTTTAACTCTTGTACTAGGAGGATAGAAAATACAGGAACAAATGCAAGTAGACATATAGATTCGCCGCTGTGAATTTTTGCCTGATTATTTCTACTTCTCAATAGAGAATGAAGAGACATAATTAAGAATTGGACTGGGTGCAAAAGAAAGGGTGGCCGATGATGATTGAGAAGAAATTAAAGTTACAAAACAAAAGTCTCAAGATATAGGGAAGTAGAGTATAGGAAAAGAAAAATGGTAGATTTTTTAAGGCAGTCTAGTGCATTTATTCATAAGTTTATTCAGGATTTAAAATTTGACTTTAATAAATCACTTTTTTGTCTTATTTACCTTTCTATGGTGTGAGTGTTTCTTTTGAATTTGTGTTGAGTTTTTTATATATGAAGATATTATGCTCTGGAATGTTTCTTATAAATTTTTTTTTTCCATTTGGGAAGTTACCTCATACTTTTTCTCATAATTTTTGGCATAGAAAATATTTCATTCTATTTAGGTAGCATAGAGAATGTTTTATTTTATTTAGGTTATTAAAACTATGAGTGTTTTCTACAGTTTTATTTTCCAGGCTTCCATTGCAACTTCTATAAAAAGTTCAGGAAAATAAAGACTTTCAACATTATAAAATTTCAAATTATAAGTGATCATTTTCAACTGATGAATCTCATTGAGGATTTTCAATTGATAAATCTCATTGAGGAAGACCAGGCATCAAGAGGTAGAAGACTAACTCAGCAGGTGGTACAGCTTAGGCTAGAGAGCAAGTCTGCCCAACTTCTGAGCAGTTTGTGACATTCATGGTCCCAATCAATATCTCTTTTAATAGTATCTAATATTCCAAAGCTAGGGAACCTCGGATTTTACCTATGCATCATAGAGTACTAGTTACCACATGGAGATGTGGAGATGATATAAATGGAAAGATATCTTGCTCTACAGGTAGTCTAGAGGATTAGAGTCTCTGGGCTGGTACCTCTTCCCTGGTACTGCTGGACTACAATTTTTGGGACATCTGTACTTGGTTACTTTTTGTGTCTCGCAAAAGTGTCCTGTGGATTCTTTTTAAGTTAAATCTCAAACTGGACCAAAGATATTAGATGTTAGAATTCAAACATTACTAAAAATCTAAAGCATGTAAAGTGGGGTTACATGCTATAAATCTGATTTTAGTGTTTTGAGCTCTATTAAAGAAATTCTATGCAGTTTGTACTTTTGAATGGAATCTCCTCTATATTATAGGGTTTTCCTTCAGTTGCTAGTGCAGAGGGAAAAGAGGGAGGGGAGAATTTTTGAGAAGTTTTAGCATGTAAAAACTAGCATATAGAGGTTAGAATATGATCCTAGAAGCAAAAGAAGCACTTTTATTTATTTACACAATTTTCAAAGTAAGTACTGCCCTTCAAAACCTTCCTTGATGAAAACTATTCAAATACTAAGTACATTTTCTTTTTTTAATATTAAATTTTTTTAATTTATTTTTTATTATTATTATACTCTAAGTTCTAGGGTACATGTGCATAACGTGCAGGTTTGTTTGTAACTAAGTACATTTTCTAATTAACTAGTCACTGATCATCTTGTTTCAAATATCTTGAAACTAAATCTTTAGGAGAACTGTTGAATCAAAGGTTATAAAGAAAAATTTTTGTACCCTTACTAAAATATGCACATCAAAAAGAAGATAAGGTCATTCTAATTGCCTAGATTGTTATATTCTACACAATGCTAATCAGAAAAGTTATGTTGCAGCTGTTAATCCAGTCAGGTATAACTTTCTCCACATGATGATATGAATGTCTAAACCTCCATCCCACTATCAAAGAGCACATTAGCACTTTTGCAAATAGTTAAAAACATTTTCAACTGAATAAAGGGAAGTTTTTAGCAGCTTGGGAAATTTTCACTAGTTTTTCTATTTACACTGTGGTAATGATAATTCATCTCTTACCCATCAGTATCTTGAGGATGCTCAATATCATTCCTGTGGATTATCATGTACATTTTTAATTAAAATTCTCCTCAGAGAACTTTTTTTAAATAAACACAGCATAACTGTCTTAGTCCTTACTGATTTGAATAACAAGTTGTATATGCCTATCTGTGTGTTTGTATGCACAGATATATCTGTGTAATACCTAAAAACCTTTTGGCCTAGGTGGGGCTTGGTTCTCCGAGTCTGGCTAGTTTGTTTTCTCGGATGCCCGTATTTTGTTGAAAACAAGCATGCTCAGCTGATGAGGCAGTAGAAATGGCAGATTCTTTCTGCTAGGCATTTTTATTTTTTTCTGATTTTTCATCACAAGGGACCATTTTGACTTTCTAGCCTTGATACTGAATTGACCATTTTGAAAACTGTAGACTTCATTTACATAGAATTAGAGGTGATGGGTGCAGGAGTAACTGCTGCATTATAGACCGAGTTATACTAGGTAACATATACAACAGTGTGGTTATGATTAGCCTGGCAGTATAATTATATCCATGTCACTGTATTTATTGGAGTATTGATGACTTTTTTTTAAAGCAGTTCTTTGTTGGCCGGATTTCCAGGAGTACCCACAAGACGTTTATAGTTTTGGACATTGCCAACAAAATGCAAGTAATGCCTCTCAGATATTCTGGTAATCAGAAATGTCCCTTTGTATTTCCAAATACTCCAAAGAGGAATAGGTAACACCCCAGGTTATGGACTACTAAATAAATGATTTCATAAAGGTCACACTAATAAAATTTTCCAAGTGTACGCTTGTTTTACTCTTAGATCTTGTTTTACACTAGATCTTCTAAAGCCCATCCAAAAATGCTACTTTTTAGATACTACCTAAACTCTAGTACAGCTCTGCTCTGTAAGATTTCACAAAGGGCAACATCAAAATTAGGTTTGTTTTTGTTCTCAGTGCTAGTTCCATCTTGGGTTCACTCTCTCCTGCCACAAACTTTGGATAAAAATGTAGAGTGATTTCTCTGAAAGATAATACTTTGTTTTTTAATAAAACCCTTTTGTGTTTTCTTTTGGAGGCTCTCTATTTCTTCCACTCTATTTGCTGCTTTCCAACCTATGGTTTAAGGATCTAATCTCCAATACGTGAGAGATTCTGGGGTGAGTTGAATCACTGTTCACCTAGAGAAGAGATGAAAGATCATAAGCAATGTTTGTATACACCTGGGTTAGTAGAGTTACTAGACAGAGTGGAAGAAATATTCCAAAAAGAAAGCTAGGAGATCAAGGGGGATAAAAAAAGAACAGTAAAATGTTGCCAAATTAATAATACGTCACAAAATCAAGGGGAAAATAAAAATTTGAATCACTGGAACTGTATAACGGGTTGCATATTACCTATAAGGTAAATCAGAATCATCTGAAAACAAAAAGCAGCTTCTGGTTCACAAGCTGTTTCTACCCACTTCTGCTTTTTTCATGTGGGTGAAGGATTATATACTCTGTTGACTTGGGAAATTTTATAAGGAGGTAAATGCATCTAATTAGGTATCACAAAGCTCACATAAGATAAGATAAAAGGTAAGACAAGATAAGGTTGGTACAAAAGTAATTGCAGTTTTTGCATTGTTGAAATTTGCCTTTTGATATTAGAATAAGTTTTAAACAAATGTGGTTATGTTATACATCATTTTAATGCACATTTCTCGCTTCTTTTTTTTTGCTAATGACTTATTACTTGCTGTTCATTTTATATTTAGTTTAGACAATGGAAATGATGTCAGACAAAAAGCAAATTCAAGTGATTTTCTTTTTTATTATTATTATTATACTTTAAGTTCTAGGGTACATGTGCATAACGTGCAGGTTTGTTACATATGTATACTTATGCCATATTGGTGTGCTGCACCCATCAACTCGTCAGCATCCATCAACTCGTCATTTACATCAGGTATAACTCCCAGTGCAATCTCTCCCCGCTCCCTCTTCCCCATAATAGGGCCTAGTGTGTGATGTTCCCCTTCTTGAGTCCGAGTGATCTCATTGTTCAGTTCCCACCTATGAATGAGAACATACAGTGTTTGATTTTCTGTTCTTGCGATAGTTTGCTGAGAATGATAGTTTCCAGCTGCATCCATGTCCCTACAAAGGACACAAACTCATCCTTTTTTATGGCTGCATAGTATTCCATGGTGTATACGTGCCACATTTTCTTAATCCAGTCTGTCACTAATGGACATTTGGGTTGATTCCAAATCTTTGCTATTGTGAATAGTGCTGCAATGAACATGTGTGTGCATGCCTCTTTATAGCAGCATGATTTATAATCCTTTGGGTATATACCCAGTAATGGGATGGCTGGGTCATATGGTACTTTTACTTCTAGATCCTTGAGGAATTGCCATACTGTTTTCCATAATGGTTGAACTAGTTTACA
>NW_012109864.1:271334-271554 GCF_000951045.1 Mandrillus leucophaeus
ATAGTTTGAAGTCAGGTAGCGTGATGCCTCCAGCTTTGTTCTTTCGGCTTTGGATTGTCTTGGAGATGCAGGCTCTTTCTTGGTTCTGCATGAACTTTAAACCAGTTTTTTCCAATTCTGTGAAGAAATTCATTGGTAGCTTAATGAGGATGGCATTGAATCTATAAATTACCTTGAGCAGTATGGCCATTTTCATGATATTGATTCTTCCTATCCATGA
>NW_012109864.1:271604-272877 GCF_000951045.1 Mandrillus leucophaeus
TGCTTCAGCTCTCGCTGGTCAGGCTGCAGCAGCTGACCAGCACCGATTGTCCGGCACTACCTAGTGAGATGAACCCGGTACCTCAGTTGCAAATGCAGAAATCACCCATCTTCTGTGTCACTCACGCTGGGAGCTGGAGACTGGAGCTGTTCTTATTCGGCCATCTTGCTCCGCCCGCATGATTTTCTTATTCAATTTAAAAATGGGTTATAAAGCAGCATAGACAACTTTCTGTATCAACAATGCATTTGGCCCAGGAACTGCTAATGAACGTACAGTGGTAGTTAAAGAAGTTTTGCAAAGGAGACGAGAGCCTTGAAGATGAGGAGCGTAGTGACCAACCATTGGAAGTTAACAACCGCCAACTGAGAGCAATCATCGAAGCTGATCCTCTTACAAGCACACAAGAAAAGTTGCCGAAGAACTCAATGTCAACCATTCCAGGGTCGCTCAGCATTTGAAGCAAATGAAAAAGTGAAAAAGCTCAATAAGTGGGTGCTTCATGAGCTGAATGAAAATTTTAAAAATCATCATTTTGAAGTGTTGTCTTCTCTTATTCTATGCAACAACGATGGACCATGTCTTGATAGGATTGTGACGTGTGATGAAAGTGGGTTTTATATGACAACCAGTGATGACCAGCCTTGTGGTTGGACCGGGAAGAAGCTCCAAAGCACTTCCTAAATCCAATCTTGCACCAAAAAAAGGTCGTGGTCACTGTTCGTTGATCTGCTGATGGTCTGATCCACTACAGTTTTCTGAATCCCGGTGAAACCATTACATCTGAGGACTATGCTCAGCAAATCGATGTGATGCACCAAAAACTGCAATGCCTGCAACTGACACTAGTTAACAGAGAGGACTACAGTGACCCAAACAGCATGGTACTGGTACCAAAACAGAGATATAGACCAATGGAACAGAACAGAGTCCTCAGAAATAATAGCACACATCTACAGCCATCTGATCTTTGACAAACCTGACAAAAACAAGAAATGGGGAAAGGATTCCCTATTTAATAAATGGTGCTGGGAAAATTGGGTAGCTATAAGTAGAAAGCTGAAACTGGATCCTTTCCTTACTCCTTATACGAAAATTAATTCAAGATGGATTAGAGACTTAATGTTAGACCTAATACCATAAAAACCCTAGAAGAAAACCTAGGTAATACCATTCAGGACATAGGAATGGGCAAGGACTTCATGTCTGAAACACCAAAAGCAACGGCAACAAAAGCCAAAATTGACAAATGGGATCTAATTAAACTAAAGAG
>NW_012109864.1:273564-298505 GCF_000951045.1 Mandrillus leucophaeus
ATTCACAATAGCAAAGACTTGGAATCAACCCAAATGTCCATCAGTGACAGACTGGATTAAGAAAATGTGGCACATATACACCATGGACTACTATGCAGCCACAAAAAAGGATGAGTTTCATGTTCTTTGTAGGGACATGAATGCAGCTGCAAACCATCATTCTCAGCAAACTATCACAAGAACAGAAAACCAAATACCTCATGTTCTCACACATAGGTGGGAATTGAACAATGAGATCATTTGCACACAGGAAGGGGATCATCACACACCAGGTCCTATTGTGGGAAGGGAGCGGGGAGGGATAGCATTAGGGGATATACCTAATGTAATGACGAGTTAATGGGTGCTGCACACCAACATGGCACATGTATACATATGTAACAAACCTGCACGTTGTGCACATGTACCCTAGAACTTAAAGTATAGTAAAAAAAACCAAAAAGGCCCAATTCTTCTCCATGACAACGTCCAACCACACATCACATAACCGACGCTTCAAAAGTTGAACGCATTGGGCCACCAAGTTTTGGCTCATCCTTCACATTCACCTGACTTCTCATCAACCAACTACCACTTCTTCAAGCATCTGTACAACTGTTTGCACGTAAAACACTTCCACAGCCAGGAAGATGCAGAAAATTCTTTCCAAGAGTTTGTCAAATCCTGAAGTATGGATTTTTATGCTACAGGAATAAGCAAACTTATTTCTCATTGGCAAAAATGTGTTGATCATAATGGTTCCTATTTTGATTAATAAAGATATGTTTGAACCTAGTCATAAGGATTTAAATTTCATGGTCCAAAACTGCAATTATTTTTGCACCAACCTAAGTACCTAAAGTATTCTTTACTTCCATAAAGCAGAACAAATGTGGGTTTCTTTAAGAAAAAAAGAAAAAAAACACTATTAGAAAAAAATGTGAGTATAGCATTGATACATATACACACACACATGCACACACACACCCCTGTGTGAAAATCCAAGAACAAAAAAAAATAATAATAATGATTTATAGACTACCTTCTCTATGCAAAGCACTTTGCCAGATAATGAACCTACAAAATCTCTAGTTCTCACTAAAACCCAGCAAGGCATTCACATTTTACACATGAGAAAACTGAAATTGAGAGAGTTTGAGTAAGTTGGATATTGCACATGTAATGTTTTGTATAGCCAGGATTCCAACCTAGTGTTTGTGATTTCAAATTTTACAGTTTTTAATATTTTTTCATTGCATATAAATTAGATTGAGAGGATTAAATGCAGCCTTGTTACTTTTGTGTGAGCGATTTATCCCAGTTAAAGAATACTGATAGTACTTTTTTCATATATTTCACAAAATTAGGAAAAGAGGAATGACCAAAAAATTGTGGAAGACTTTAATTCTATAGAAATTAGCCATGGATTTTAAAAATTATTGACTTGTATTGATAACATTGGAACGCTCAAAAAGTACATAAAGATAAGGGGAGTAATGTGAACTTCATTTTTTAAAAAAAGAACTAACTAGTGAAAAAATGTAATAGCAACTTTGGAAGCAAGTAATCATGTAATTTTGAGTTTAAATTGATCTGTGACAGGGACATTTATTTCAGAACTTTTTGTATGTTTAAAAATAAAATTTGGAAACTACTAGAATGTTCCGTAGTATGGAAAGTTGAACAAATTGTGGTGCATGAAAATGCTGGAAAATTACATAGTCATTCAAAAGAAAGCCTTAGTTCTATGTCAATCGTCTGGGTCAGAGTCTGTGATTATAGTGAGAGAGAAAAGCAGAAGCAGAAATGAATACATGGTATGATCCCTTACACAGGTTAGATTTTCCAGGAAGCAGAATCTGAGATGAAGTTTAAGATATTTATTTGGAAGTGTCTTGCAATTAATATTTATAAACAGGGGAGGAAAAAAGCAAAATTGGGCAGAGGGTGAAATTGAGTTGTGAAGCAAGCCTGATGAGAATCTTGACTGACCCAGTGGGGAGGTCTAGAGCTAAAATGGCCATCAGAGTGTCCCTGCATCATGTCCAAATGGCCAGTCAGTCACACTCTTAACTAGATTAGTCATTTGATGTGGGCTGCTTAGGAAATAGTGTGACCATGGGTGAGGCAGTTCTCTGAAGCTAGTAATCAGTGAAGGGACTAAGGCATCTATTGATAGCACCCCCACCGCCCAGCTTTTAGTCCTTCATTGAGGAGCAATCTGGGTGGTGCCTCTGTCCCTCACAATACCTAAAACAAAGTATACCAAAACCCAAAAGGTATAACCATATTTGTAAATGATTACATATGCATGGAGAAAAGTAGAATATAACCTTGATCATGGGGAAAGCAATTGGGCTGGAGGTAGTATAAGTAACCAAACAAAACAAAAGGGAAAGATGTTAATAACAAGAATCCATAATATTTTATACCGGTAAACTTTAAAATGCATCAATATAATACTTAGAAGTATTAAGGAATAGTCATCCAATAGTATTTATCTCTAAGTTGTCACTACCTTTCCATTATGTGTCTCTATGTTCTTTGAGTAAAAGTAAACATGTATTGTTTAGATAATTTTAAAGATTATAAAACTATTAATTTTTATTTTTGAAACAGAGCCTCACTCTGTCATTCAGGCACTTGATCTCTGCTCGGTGCAACCTCCACCTTCTGGGTTCAAGCGATTATCCTGCTTCAGACTCATGAGTACCTGGAATTACAGGTGTCCGCTACCATGCTGAACTAATTTTTGTATTTTTAGTAGAGACAGGGTTTCACCATGTTACCCAGACTGGTCTCGAACTCCTGAGCTCAGGCAATCTATACCTCTTGACCTCCCAAAGTGTTAGGATTACAGGCGTGAGCCACTGCACCCAGCCAAAACTAAAAATTAATCGCAAATGACAAGGTCACTTGATTAAAACAAAGCCTTAAGTTTGCAAAGAGCAGATTTCCAAAGGTTTAAATCATGTAGCAAGATGCTCTAAAAGACAAATGGTTTTCAGAGGCATCAGTTGTGACACCAGTCGTAATATCCAAAAGTTAATGTTAATAAGTTAAGCTTCTTTATGCAATATACATTTAGTCAAATGTTTCTTGAGTGTATTTAATGAGCCAGAATCTGTTGTAGATGTAGAGTTACATCCGGATGGAAAGCAAAGAAAAATTCTCACCCTCATGGACCTCACATTCTACAGGAGGGAAAGAGAAAATAAACAATAAGAGCAATAAATGAGTTAAATACTATGGTAGGTTAAAAGTTGGTGAAGCCCAGTTCCTGAGAAATCAGGCTGTCAGACTCAGTGATTTGCATTCAGGAGTGTTTTGGAGGATGCTCTTGGAAAGAACAACTAAGCGAACAGTAGGAAATAGGTACCAGTAGCCCAAAATGATAGCTTGATGACTAAGTTTAATGACTAAGAGATGCTCATTGTGCCCCCTGTTGGAAGTTTTCTCACTCTAAGAATATGACAAGTAGGCCGATAGAATCTGCATTTGGATACTTTCAGACTACTTCTTGATTCAGGACAGGAGTGTTAAGGTAGTGCTTATGAAAACTGAAAAGTATACTCTTGTCCATTCAGAGTGAATACGAATGGTATCTTGCCCTCCTTTTCTGAAGAGGTGGAAGAGAATACCCTGGCTAGATCACTTACTACATACCATGGATGGCAAGCATTGTTAACTGGTTCTAGTAGAAATAGCCTATCTAGCAAAGCAACTGCACCTGGGGTTTCCTTTTACTTGAGTTACAGTAAGCCATAAACCCAGGATCCATCTGGGTTTTCTAGAGAACTGTTTGGAAAATTAAATGAAAACATAATGCAAGTCACTAATCTTGAATCTATTATGTCTTTAATAGTGGCAATAATTTGCTTACTCTCCCCTGGTTTCAATAGCAATTAATCCATGACCACTGTGAGGGGCAAGTTCCAGTGACTTTGACTTTTTGCTTTTCCCACCATGATAGCTCTTAGCCTGTGGCCAAAGAACAAATGTGGGGTATTTTCAAAACCTAATTATGTCTATTTCAATTGTTCATTCAGAAACCAAGTGAGTCTGCAAATCCAGTGGTCCCAGTGAGTCCACCATGAGCCACACCTGGGACTTGACTCCATTTAATAAGTACCGTTCTCTCCCAAGCAGGAGAGTGTTGCTGCTTTGGGCCTCCCAGGTATCTAGGTCAGCTTGGACCTTGTGTCTAGCAAATCTTGAAGTATGTTTTTCTTTCTCCCTTACTTCACTGTACAATTACCCAAGTAAATGGCAAGGTCCGATTGGGATGAACTGGGAGAATCATTACTATGTACTTTCTGTGGTGTGGCAGGTTTCTTCCTTCTGAGGCAAAAGTCTAGCTTACAAGCAGCAATTTCAAGGTCTGCAAAACTGGCTCAGCATTGGAATCTGGAAAAGGGATTGAAACATTTTATTTGGGTGACTTCCCTCAGTCTCCTCATCTTCCATCCTTTATTTTGGTTGTATACATTGTGCCTTTGTTGGCTGCACATATGTCTTACTGTACCTAGACATGCTGTATTCTGTTAACCACCTCTATAGCTCTCCGCAGGTTCTCTCTCCTGGCTGCCACTCTGATGTTGCTGCTCATTATAATAATTGCCCCAACTGGTATCTGACAGTTCAGCACTGCCACCTGGTCTCTATTAATTAGGGATCCTATGAGTCCCATTGTTATCAGTGAGCCCAGTTATTAAGAGCATCTCTTACCCTCATCCCTGGCTGATAGAAGACAGCCACCACCGAGCTTCTCAGTAATGCCCATGCCCTTCTCACCAGCATATGCCTTTTTCCTTTGGTAAATGAAATTTCCTCTCATGGATCATAGTGGTCTGGTAGGTTTTCTGACCTAGTTAGTGTAACCACTCTAGCATGCCCACTTCTATGAGCCCTTTGATCCCTCTACATCTGTAAGATAAAGTAGTTCTGGCACTTCAACCTCACAGAGTGCAGTCCATTACTTTCTCTAAGCGTCTAGGAGTCATCCTAGTACCTTGTTTGCTCCACATCCCAGAGACCTTGCATAGGTTTTAAATCGTGTAACCTACAGAGTGTTCTCACATCAATAAACTCTCTTTTATCCAGCATCCTCAGAATCCAGTCCCATGTATACTCTCGTGGATGCTGCCACTATACACTGGCTAGTTTTCCCTTCAGGTTACAATCCCTTTGCTACTTCAGCACTTCCCCTGATGGATTAGGTTATGACTTAACCCAGTTATTGGCTTACTGTTTGGGACATGGGGGATGGAGAGTGGTGGCATATCCTAAAGGGAGCACAACTGGTCTCGCAAGGAAGACATCTCAAGCAAAGGTAGGCTAGCCTATTAATTAGCAAAGAGGAGTGTATCACTGTGACAGTCTCAAAGAGTTCAAGAGAATCTGGAGATTTAAAGTTTGGAAGTACTTCAATCCAGATATCCGCATCCCAGTTTTCAAAGTTCTACTCTTTCCAAATCAGACACCTAATCTTGGCATGGCAGATCCTGGAGTTGAGGATTCCACTTTTTAAAGAGTGTGCTGCTCTTTAATTAGGTGTTGAATCTCTAGCTTTTGCTCTTCTCTGGCCACAGGAGACCCTTTTTATATTAGTTGTTAAAAACACTCACACTTTTCTTGCCATTCTCCAGGTATCATTGGCCTGAAGAAATAGCCATCTAATTCCAAATTTCTTAAAATTACTATTATCCCTGAAAAATTCAAACTCCTAGGACAGCTTACCTGCCAGTGAATTGCTCTTAATGCCTATCTGTTCCCAGTTCCACATCACTGAAAATTTTAGTAATTTCACTGCAACCAAATATCTGGACCTAACAATGTTCCATCTACCTCCATTGAAGGAGTTTTTATTGGCAGCTGACCAAATAAAATCATGAACCTACAGACATCCCATTTTAGATTCTGCTTTCTAGGATCAGTTCTAGTACAAAAGTCATAGGTCAATTTCCAAAGAACTCTGATACCAAGAAAAGGTGTGTACACAAGGAGTATTGGATAGAGATCTCAGAAACAATTGTGAGGTATGAGAGGAGAAGAACTGGTCAGAAGCAGAAGCTGAACTGTGATGCAGTTGCAACAGAAGATTCAGCTGATCCTACAGGAAGTTCTAGAGTTTGGCTGGCCCATTATAGTTATTGCAACGTTAGGCATGGGGGACAGACAATCAAGTCTCTTGAAAAGGCTAATCATTGTATGCAGGCTGCCCCATAGGAGGGACATAACCTTCAGTGAGACTGCTCTCTTAGTTCAGGGCAATTATTGGAGGGGAACTCAGTTTAGCTTTATAAGTCACCACCAGTAATAGGGGAATGAGTGACTCTCCCTGGGGAGTAAAGGAAAAATCTAGGCAGTGCAGCACATTTTAACTGAAATGTTGATAAAATCTATAGGGAAAAAATAATTATGTGTGGAAGATCACAATGTCTGAACTGGGATGAGAAGAGGTGAAGTAGTGGGTTGGACTTTCAATAAAGAGTGGGAAAATGTAGGTCTTATTAAAAAACAACATTTGAGAAAAGACTTGAAGTTAGCCATGCTGAAACCTGAAGGAAAGAAATATGCTCCTGGAACAGGGAATAACCAATGTTAATCTCAAGAAATGAACCTGTTAAGTGTGTTGGAAAATTTGAAGATGGAAAAACCCTAAAATCACAAGTTGCAGAATTATGGTCACCATATAATAGTATTGCTACATATATGTAAAGAATATGTACAGAATCATGTACCCAACAAGAGAGAGAGAGAGAGTGTGTGAATATAAAAAGGCTTTCAAATCTACCTGTAACTTTTGTTTCACTTACTTTTCAAAATTCTGAAGAAATGGAAAAAAATTGATGTTTTAAAATATATGTAAAGATTATATGATATTAATTATATTATTCCCTATTATTTTTAATATACCTGTTATATTTCATAACAAAAAGGAGAAAAATCAATAGGGGTGCCAGAAACAGACATGAGCAGTATATATTATTAGATAAGTGAAATAAAATATCCTGACTGACCAAGAATTATTTATATATAGACAGTGCTGAGCATAGTGATAATTTGTGTAACTAAACTTCATCTTTTTATCATCAATTTTGGCCCTACTCTACCCTGTTCTTCTGACCTACCAGCCATATCCTGGCTTATATATATTTTCAAATACATTCTTTGTAAGATTTTTTAAAAGATAATATCAGATTATTATGGAACATAATTCATTTTATATTTATAAAACTTCAAAATATTAAAAAAAAGTTGTGAAGATTAAATAGGGTATATTTTAAATGCCAAAATTACTACAGAAGAAATTTAAGAATTTGAACCCAAAGCCTATAGCTAACATATTATGAACAAAGGGAATTTTGATTCATCTCCTCGAAGTTCAGAAGTTCAGAACCAGAAAAGCATACCAAATGTCAACAGAGTTTAAAACACTGGAGAATCTCAGCTACACTTGAGGGAGTTATTTAATCTTATTTTCCTTATCTGGAAAATGGGGGTTGTTAAGTAAGGTATGCATCAAGTAAGGCTATTGTGAACATGAAGAGATGGGTACAGATGAAATATTTGCCCAAGAGCTCACTAAGCATTTGCTGTTACTGTTAGCAGCAGATCAACATATACTAATTCTCTCATCTTCATGAAGTTTGACCACACTCATAATGCCTATCATCTACTCTGCATGAATCCAAGAACACATTTCTTAGCATTCTGCACCTGAGCAGCTGAAAATCCACTGCAAAGGTATACATTCATTTCTTTCATATTGAACTATCAATATTGCTTTCAACCAGCTTACCCTTCTTTTGTTTACTTAATTGAATTCAAGCCAACACATACTCATTGAGCATTTAATATGCTACATATATTATATTAAGTCCTAGACTTCCCTCCTTGCTTTCCAAAGCTAATGTTTCAGATATTTACCACTGATTTTATGCATTGAATCTGTCCTTACATTTACCAGATACTCCTCACCTCTTGCTTCAATGAAACAATACAGGTAATCATAGGTAATCAGAATTGAATTCTGTTTTTCATCACTGTATCTCAACATTTGCCTTTTTATTCCCTCATTTTCTCATTGCTTCTTTAGCTTCCACTTTTGTTCCCTTTTTAGAGAGAGAGGAGAGAGAGAGATTTGTCATGAAAAATTGTCTCTTGAGATCATGGAGGCTGAGAAGTCCCGTGATCTGCCATCTGCAAGCTGGAGGCCCAGGAAAGCTGGTGGTATAGTTCCAGTCCAGGCCCCAAAGTCTCAGAACTAGGGAAGAACTCCCAGTCCAAGTCCAGAAAACCAAGTAACAGAAGCATAGATGTCTGAGGGCAGGAGAAAGTGTATGTCCCAGGTCCCAGTTCAAGAAGAGAGAGAATTCTACCTTCTGCCGCTTTTTGTTCAATTCAGCAGTGGATTGGATGATGCCTTCTTGCACTGGTGAGGGCAATCTTTACTCAGCTTACTGATTCAAATGCGAATCTCTTCCAGAAACACCCTCAAAGACACACCCAGAGGTAATGTTTTACCAGCTATCTATTAGCTTAGTCATTCTGACACATAAAATTAACCATCACATAGATAAAGAGTAACAAGAATGACCCCAAGATTTCTGATCTGAGCAACTAGAATGATGGAGTTGCCATTACCTGAGAGTGCATTTTAGGGTAGTTAAGGGAGACAGGTGTTTAATTGTAGATAATTTAAGCAGAATTTTAAAGTAGTTAGATATAAAAGTCCTGACTGGAGATTTACATTTTGGAGTGTCTAGGGCACAGATGAAATTTAAAGCCATGAGACTGGATAAGATCAGAAAGATAGTGAGTGTAAACAGATAAGAAAAAGTAGTCTAAAGTCTAAACCCTGGGTCACTTCAGTGTTAGGAGGGTAGCAGGGTAGGAGATAAATCAGGGGACTGGTTTTCTAAAAGCCCTGGAAAGAGAACATCAAATGTTGCTGATGGGTAAAATAAGAGGAAGACTGAAGTTGATCTTTGAATTTAACAAGGTACAGTCACTGGAAACCTTGAAAAGAGATGGACTAATGTGAGTTTAATAGATAAAGGAAAAAAGCAAATTATGACATTGGTATATACCATTCTTTTAAAAAAATTAACTATCTAAGGAGTGAATGGGTGATTGGTAGAGGGAGAAAGTATGGTTTAAATTGTTTAAAAATGTATTCTAATGTTAATACTACAGTTGAGAGGAATAGTTTGATGATGACAAAGAGGGGAGAATTGCTGGAGTGAGACTCTATGTGTGGTCCAGTGAGAATGGGAGAGTGTGTCTTTGAAGAGAAACATGCAGAATGTATTCCAGTGGGAGGAAAGGAAGAATGTCTATATACAGATATTAGAAGTTAAGTAGACATGACAGCAGGAGCTCATGGAAACTGCTATTCTAGTAGTTTCTATGAACTCAGTGAAGGGGAAACTTGCATAAAGAACAGGGAGATGGTGTTAGAGGTTTGAGAAAAGAAGATATAAAACAGAAAGAAAAAGGAAGAGTAAATGTAATATAATTGCTCTGCAACATTAAAGGCCCACTTGAGTAACTACCATGAAGCTAACATGAGACTTAGATTTGTAAATATTTTTCCAGCCATATGTAGCTATTCAGGGAAGGGAATGGAGCAGGCATTCCTTTACTGTGTTTACTTTGGTTAAACACAGCTTACAAATCCCAAAGTAAGGGTTTAGCCAAGAGATAGCTAAATAAATTGAGGTTTAGGAAAGAGAGTGTTCAAAATGATTGATCATGGAAAATTTAGAGTGTTTGAAAGGGAGTGTTTATAATGATTGACCAAGCTGAGTATGTAGGGAAACAGAGGCATGGGAAGATGACGGTAACAGTGGCAGGATCAATGGATTGTAGGTTCAGTGGGAGAGACCACTGAAGGATATTTGAGAGCCAATGATTTGAGGAAGTGATCCAGAAATACAGGAAGCGATGAGTAGACAGTGGTTCCAGAGTGTGACCACAGAGTTTAGTGACAGAAGGGAGGTGGGAGAAAAATATAATCGAAGGGAGGTGATCAAGGAGGCAAGAGGACTCGAAGAATTGTATGGCTAAATACTGAAAATACTCAGAATCAAGGAAAGAGTTGTGGTGGTGTGAACCAAGAGTTACAGCTAAAGTTTTCATGGATTGAAGAAAGCCCTTCAGTCCTTTAGATGATTTAAACAAGAAACAGAAGTAGGGAGCGTAGTCTTATGACATTACTGTTACAGCAGTGGAGAACAGAGTTTGAATAGCATGGAACAGTCTGGAAATGACAGTGACGAGCAAGAAGGAACCTTCCCCAGGATCACAATTTGACAGCACTACAGGCCATGCAAGTGCTTCCCAAAGAACCACATTTCAACAAGAGCAAGATGAAGGGGATTTTCAGAGAAGCTATTGAGAACACAGGGGGCTTTGCTGATGGCAGACACTCAGTCTCAAAAACCAAAAATGTCAGGAGATGGCTACTAGAAGGTGGATATACAGAGCTATATATAGAAACTGGAATGTGAAAAATCAACAATGCTCTGGGAAGCCAGGGTTTATGGCTGTGACTGATACAACAGTAATAAAGTGTATAAAGAGATGAGTCCTAATGGTCTTTGGCCAGTAGTGGAGGAGGTAAGTGTTGGGGAGTATGCAAAGGTTAGAATTTATGGGATTCTCTTCTCCCATAAATCATCTTGATGGCAGTATGAAGACCAGAAAAGGGATGATCTTGAATGCACATTTATCCATGTAACCACTAGGTCTTTGAAACTGTTTACTGACAAGTTTTTCTTATTGCCACATTTATTGGTTTCAATCAGGGGCAAGCTCAAATATGTAGCAAAAGCCTCTAGTTTTTCAGGTTTTCCACGTAAAATAAATAATAATTTCCCATAAAATAAATCATGAAATAACCATAGTTTTGGCACACAAATGAGCAGAAGCCAATTTTGGCATTGTACTCCAAGCAGCAGTAGAAATAGGAGTTTCCCATCTCTTCCCAAACCAACTAGTGGTTAAAAACTGCTCTGAGCACAACTCTAGAATTGCCCCTAGAAACTTCTTTCAAGCCTTTGTAGACCTTTCAGCATCAATGGTTCACTCACTTTAGGAATATCCTTTCTTTCGGGAATCTTTTTTTTGGTTAACATCTCCCTTCCAGATGACTTTCTGTGAATCACCCTTCTTGTCCTCTGAAGTTCGTCTTTCCTTCAAACAAACTGTAGGTTTTCCTCAAATTGTCTGCATTGTCTTCTCCTCTTCCATCCTCTTGCTGGGATCTTTATCTAAAATGCTGCTAAGGGACAAAATGTCTCACCTCCTTTAAATCATCTTCTCCAATGTAAGTCAGAAGGATACTTTAAAACAAAAATAAACAAAAACACACAAGTGAGTACAGATATATTGAAATAAACAACATATATTGGCCTCCGTTTACTCCTAAGCAAGTCTTTTTCCTCAGCATAACCTTAAAGGCTGTATGCAATTTAACAGTATTCTTCTTTCTGGGTCTCATTTCCCATCACTTGTCTCTTCTTGATGTCTCATTACTGCAGCCACAATCAACAACATACCATTTCTGGGCTCTGCTATGCACTTGTGTTTCCCCAGCTTTTGCTTACACCCTGTCCTTTATGCCAAATATTCTTTCTCCTCTTCTCCAGTTGTTAGTCATTCCACTTCAAAGATTTCTCCTGTGAGGTTTTCCTCTGGAGCATCCCAGACCTCCAAATTATCCAGGCTTTCCTCATTGCTTTTATTACACTATATTGATACTTACAATATAGAGATTTTTAGGGTCTGGTTTTTATTACACTCTACTTACTTAAATTCTTCTTTTTATAGAAGAGGTGAGATAATTATAATATTAGACCTGTCTTTGTGTGTTTCCTGTCTGAGTACCCTCTATTAAATTGTTAGTTTTTCAAGGAAGTTTCTCATTCCTTCAGTACTTGCCATTATGCCATGCACATAACGTGTTCAAAAAATATTTATTCAATTAAAATGTGATAGAGAATAATCTAGGCTGGAAAGAAAGAGTAAATGGCTATTAGTTGAATTAAGACATGGCAGTAGAATATAAGTTCCATAAGGATAGGGATTTTAACATGTTTTGTCTTTTAAGAATGCTATAAAAATATATTGAATATAAAAGATTAATTTAGGAGATTTCATACTTAATATTTAACACTTAATCTTGAGCAACATACAGGTATTACATGAATAGTGGGGTTGGCTACCTCCCAATTAAAATGCACTTTTGAATAAAATGGCGGCTATTTTTCTCACAGTCAACGTTTAAAAAAATCAGAACAGACATAAAGGAGAAAAATGTTTTCCCAAGTATAATACTAGAAAAAATAGCCATTCTTTCTGTTACAGAACTTTAAATTTTAAAGAATGCCTATGTTCCTTAATTCTATTCAATTTTTAAAATCAATCACTCTCGTGCTGAATATTTTTAAATGAATATGACACTTTGCATGGATCCCATAAATAAACAAAACGTGCACAGCTTTGTTTATGTTAGGAACCTTCTGCTAAGTGTTGCTTCTATTTATTTACTTTTAAATTATGCCAGATTTTTGCAAATTTGAGTCAGTTTGGGGATCAACTTGAAATTTTAAGGACTGGCTATTTACTTTGCTTCTGATTACTTGCAAATATGTTAAGGTAATAGTTTTAACGGCCAGTAGAAGGTATAAGAGGAAAATATTCAAGATATACTTAATTATGGAAATAGATGTACCTTGCCATTTTTAAATTGTTTCTCTTAATTTCTTTTAACTTCCTCATTCTTTTTGCTTTCTCCTCACATCCTATAGCCCTATACCTTATAGATCAAGTTCAGATACTCCCTGATTTATGTAACACAGTATAAAATGTCTGCAATGATGAACATGAGATAAGTTTCAATAAAGATAGGTCAGTAAATCAAAACTTTGCTGGGGCCATGCTGCTAAAAATAAATCCTGCTTATAGGCATTCATAGCTGAAATTATAATTCACTAATTAACCCATAATAAAGAGCTGGCATCCATAAACTGACCTTCTCTTGTTACATGTAATCTGACATGCTTCATGTGATTTAGGGTTGGTTAGTTTTTCTAAGACAATAGAAATCAAGTGATAATAGACTTATATAAGACAACAGACACTGATACTGGTCTCACCAACAACCATCCAATTCCCTATCTTCTTCTTCCTTCTTAACCAAATCATGGCTATGTTCAGGAATTTCCTATCCTTCACACTGTCTCGTGTTTCAGAATGATTCCACCTCTAGTTCCAGGGCTGGTAGATACTTATTAGGAATAAGACAATCTCATTCTGTTTGAAAATGGTTGGTTTATGTGTCATCACATAACCCAATTTTGGGTAATTGGATCTTAGCGGAAGTCAGTAGTGGTGCTTCTAGGAAAGTTCCTCTCTCTAAACACACAAACACATAAAAAAAAAAGAAAGTCCTTTTCTTTTCCCGAATGATTTTTAATGTGTGGAATATGATGTTGGAGCAGTAACTGTGAGGGAACTACTTGAAAGAAAAAATAAGATAATGACAAAGAGATGGAAGAAACCTATATTAAGTGTGACATCTATAAGCCACACAGGTTGTTCCTTGCCTGGAGTCTGCCCTACAAGAGACCTCATCATTTAAGCCAGCCAGTTTGAGTAATTTTCTCTTACATGTACTCAGAATTCTCAAAACCTTCTTTCTATGTATTCTTTATTAAAGAATAAAGTTATTTTGTTTTCTCTAACGAATGAATATACCTGTCTGATTTCCTCTGCAAGGAGATTAGCATGCAGTAAAATATCTAGAGGCTAGCTTTTTTTGGACATTGTTCAAATGTTGGACTCTTGATACTTGGTAAAGAAAGGTATGTAAATCAATCAGTGTTCCCATTAGGTAACAGAGTTATTTCTTTTTCATTAATATAAAGTAGCCAAGAATTACAGGAATAGGATATCTTTTAAAATAGAAACATTTTAAAGGAAATGCCATCATATCATCATGCATTTTAAAAGAGCCAAGTAACAAATAGGTAAAAACGACTGCTCTTTCAAGCAGTCCTACCACTATAAAATGTTAGCAGATAACAGAAAGGAACTGGGGTCTGAACAGTGTCTCCCTCTTTTTAAACAGTAGTTGTTCCCAAAGAAAGAAATACAATGTTATTACGACTATCCAATTCACATTACTAGTCATTTTGTTGATATTCAATGAAATATAACTCCTGATTCAGTGGTAATGAGTTCATACAATTGAAAATTTCACATTATTTACATTCTATTTGAAAATTAGTTCATATTGGAATATGTTTTAGGTGAAATTGGTTCACAAAAAAGGGATACAGATAAAATTGAATATGATTTTAATATTAATCTAATCTTGTGGGATATAATTTCAAAGAGGAGATGCTAACTTTTTAATATAAATAAAGGTGGCTGCAATGTTCATTGCTTTACTTAACTGACCTATAATGGGGATACTGATAAGGCCATTTCTAGCCCCTAGAATGCATTTTTGCAAATTAGACCCACCAGAACATGGCTTGGCAAGCAGAGCAATGGGCTGGATTCCAGCTCCTACTTGCCCATTTGGCCAGGCATTGTTGTGCAGTGAACAGGTAGCACAAGTGTACTTAGTTGCCTTAAGTTACAAATTCCAATGCTTAGGTGGGCAAGTGTTAGACAGCAGGGAATGCTAAAAGTGACAGCAAACTAGAGACTCCATCACTAATAATAGCTACAGCTACTATTTCCAGGATGGAATGTAGACACAATACTTATAGAACTTCCAACTTTCAATAAAAAACTGGAAGTCTAATTCAGTTTGTTTTAACACCATGGATACAAACACAAGGTGTTTGAGAATCAAATTCAGATTATTAACTGGCAGTTTCTAACTGGAATTAAAGGAAGTATGTAGCCACAGCTACTTGCTCAGATACTACTGTTAATCCCAATCCAGTTAGATTCAGAAATGTTGAGCTCCTGGAGGTGATTGTGCAATCTAACAAAAGTGGGACAGAGGCTATGTTTTACATCCAAAGTAAGTCTCAAGTAGCAAAGACCATAGACATAGATATGGAGGGGACAGAAAAAAAGAAGCAATAAATGTTAAATTAACTCTGAAGGAAAAAGAAAAGAAGTGTGTAAAATTAAGTACTATGTAGGGAGAACATAGTTGTGATTTTCAGGTAGTTTGCTTTTTATAGTACTGTTCTACTAAATAGCTCCAACACTTTGCTAACATTAATTAAATCTCACGAACCCTGTGAGATAGGTAATTACTATAATTAAACTGATATTCCAGATCGGTAAAATGAGAGGTAGAATGCCTAAGGTCATAATGATTGTATGACCCAGGTTGGCAGAAAAACTACGTGTTCTTACATCATGTTACTCCCCTTCTAGGGGGGTAACTCTCTCTCTCTCTCTTTGCTCTCTTCCTGTTTTGATTAAGAAGATATAATGATAGGATAAATAAACTTGGTCACTGAGAAGTTAAACTGCAAGTTGATCAGTGAAGTTCAAAGACAAACTAGAAAAATGCCTAAATAAATGATCTGTATTCCACAAATAACATATATAATGTGCAAATTCCATTTCAATTAATTGCATTTATTTTTAAAATTTCCATTCAAATTGCTGGTTTAGCTAAATGCATCAGTAAATCAAGAAATCAATGCACGTAAAGCATTCCCCATACTACACAACAGCATATAAAAGACTGTCATTAGTTTGGAAAGAGAACACAACAGACAGACAGAAGGAACTCTTCTTGTTGCTATAACTACGGCATAACAAAGGTCAGCACTGGGAAGGAAAAAAACCTTTCTGGACTGAACATTAACAACTCAGGGATATTATCTTGAATTCTTCCTCTCAACAAAGAAAAATAGAATTCTTTTTTTAAAAAGGGAGTTAATTGAAGATAAACTAAATGGAAACACACTTTAAAAAAACAAGCATGAAGAGTGGCTTTGATTTCAAATAAAATATTGAGACTAATATTAAGAAACCTGTACTTTTGCAAATGCAGATATCTAGGTTACACTGGAAGTCTAAAATCTCCAGGGAAAAAAATATAATTTTTGTGTTCACAACCATTTTGTAAACATTTCTTTATTCTACTTAAAGATGGCAAATTCAAAAAGGGTGACATTATAGAATAGGAAATGGTTTAAGACAGATTTAATTTTGGAGTTTCACAGAGCTTAACAATATGACTTTTATAAACCTAATTTTATGTCTTCACAAGCTACATTCTTGAAGTAACTCTGTTATTAAAAATTGAAGATTATTTTTTCTAACTGGGTAAGTCCTGTCTAGCAATTTGAAGATTCAGAGGCCTCTTAATAAAATGTCCAGTGCCTGTATGTAAGCTTGCCTTAAATAAAAGGTCCACTTCTTCCTGTTGAGAGGAGTATTAATAGAACATTGGTTACCTAAGTTATTGAATTTGGAGTTTTGATAGAGAATAGGAAGAATTGAGATAGGGGACTATGTTATTGACTTCCAGTGTCCTGTGTGCAGAAGAGAATGGGCGAGAGCAGAAGGAAGTGACACCATCACATTCTGGACTGCTGTCAGGGGAACACGGACTATTGGCACACTAAGCACTGTGGACAAAGTGTTTCCTGGTTAGCTCTTAACTACAAATTTCACCACAGGATTTCCTCACTTTGTATTACTTTACCATTACTTAGCTATCTGAAGAGATTTATGTTCCAGAAGGCACGCAGGTAGTTCTGTGATTAAGGAGAATTTTGCTGGGACAAAGGCCAGCACGGGATGCTTTGATTCTGTCAGGCAAAGGAAAAGGGAGACCCCAAAGAACAGCTTGGGGCCCACGTTACAAATCTGTGTTTAGATTTGTTAGTGCCTGGAAGCTATTTACCATCACTTGGTGTCTTGTAGCAAAAGTGATCCATTGTTTCCTTCATGAGTAACTACTTTGACAAAATCTGGAATGTTATTGTTTATATTTTCTAATAATCCAATGAACAAAGGATAACAAATATTTATGGGAAAGTACAAGGAAAACAACAGCTAATAAAAATCAAGCTATGTCAGTGAGCCTATGGAAGAAAAAACATTCTTCTGGAGTTTTCCCTTTCTAGCCTATCATTGAAAGTTTGGATTTCTGTGTTTGGGGATAGCACTTTCCATGGAGTATCAGAGCTATGGTTTTATAGAAATGGAATTTATATGATGAGAAAAAATATCATGAGTAAATTAAAATGGGGCTATACCAGATTTGGTCTGGCAAAGAACAATTCTAAAAATTAATGCCCAGAATAATACTTGATACATATTTGTCTAGTGTCCAAACTGTATATGAAAATATGTGAATATGTGGTACTTGATTAGCTTAGTTGATTTGAATATGATGTTAATGAGGCCAACGTAATGGGTTTAACCCTGTGAACCCATTATTTTCATTATCCTCAATTGTCACAGTTTTTATCCTTAACAGTGGCCAGCCATTCCATAAGTACCTCCTATCAGTCATTAGAAAGACAATGTAAGAGAGTAAAGATAGCTGGAAAAACAGCTCAAAGCACGTGACCTACTGTGTTGGCAGGTTAAAAGTACCAGCTTTGAATATGAAGGTCAGCATTGTGATAACAATGTATCAATATTTAATTAGAAGTGAAAGAAAACAACAGGTGTGCAGAATATTGATTTTAAGAAGTAGCTTCATCAAATCCCAATCGTTAAGACACCAAGACAACTTCTGAAAACGTTCTGAAAATGTTAAATCAAGGGATTTAAAAATATTATTTCATTATGCTATAATAATTTTTTATATGCAAAATTTCTTTTATGGAAATAATAATACTTCAGTTTAGCTCACAGTTCATTATTAATTAAAGATTTTCTCCCCTTCTGGTCATAAGGCAAATGAAGTTTTCTGAGCTAAGTGGATCTGCTGGGATAGTGGGTTCTTAGAAGGAATAATAGTAGATTAGATTCAAAAGATGCAACCAGTTGGAGAAGGGCTTCATGAAATTAATTTTATAAATTTTACACTTTTATCCTATAGGCAATGGGGAATTTACTTCCATACATCTCATGTATACTACATTATTTCAATATGCATGACCCAGAATGTTTGGAACCTGCCATGTGGTAGGCATAGTAGGTATGAGGTGGGACACAAAGCTGAATAAGACACAATTCCCAATGTCAACCAACTCAAATTCTGGTAAAGGAGCCAGGTAAATAAAAATCCTAGGTAGATCTTTGGCCAGTCAAAAGAGTTAAAGAAATTATTCCCTATTTGTTTTAAGGGAATATTCCTTCCATAATGAGTGTGATTATTTACTATATTCATAGTGAATTACTGTGGCAAAAGAGGTGGTCCGCAGAGCCCATGAACATGAGTTGAGATGTGAGTCCTTGGATATTAGGTAAGAAAGCTCCACACACCTTTTCTGACCTTCATGTTGTGTATTTTCTTATGACTAATAGTAAACATCTCATTAGTGGGAGGTTAAAAATTACCTCTTGGTTTGAAAACACCAGCAGACAAGTTGCATGTTCCCAAGATTTATCTCAGTTAGTTTATTTTTTATTTATGCTATTTCCTCTGATTGTGTTACTTCTGCTGTCTTTTTTCTTCAGTAAATTCTTGTTTGAATATTCTAACCTTGCCTTGGCTATCCTACAAGTATTTAAGAAAGCTTAGTTCTTTCACAGTTGCCAAACTTTCCCTAAAGTCATTAAGACTGTTTTCAGTGGTAATCAGCAAAATAACTTCCAGGGAGCAGAGGAATTTCAAGGTCACATTCAGGGCTGTGTGGTCTACTTAATCCCTTCATCAGATTACTCACCTTCTGTGTTACTCTATGTGGAAGACAGCCAGCTGTCCCTCAGAATTGTTTCTCTACCCCATAGTAATAAAGCTGCATCTTGGAGTTGGCTGCCCAGTAATCTTTGCAGCTAGGTGTGGCATGTAATGAGTTTTTGACAATTGCATGTGAGCCACAGTGCTATGTTCCACTTCAAGACCAAGACCTTTAAGAAGCCATCATAGCTCCTTCATGTCCTTCTGCCAGCTTCATGCAGTTGATGAGCTGTCCTTTGGAGATGAAAAACGTCCCAAGATAAAAGGAATCTTAATCTATGGATCACTCATAGAGAAGAATGGTCTCTGATCTGAAATTCCCACCCTGGACTGTTCCATGAGAAAACATATACTTCTGTGGATTTTGCATTGCTAAATTTTGAGGTCTATTTATTTCAACAGAATATGCTACCTTTTTGAAGATTCTGGATAATGATGAGGATATTGATAATGATTATGATGGAAAGTAGCGGTATTTTAAAGATATTTCAGAGCAGAACAAAAAATGTATGCCGAGTGGGGATACTTTTTTCGGGTGATGCTCAAGATGGGCTTTTAAAAAATTCCCATCAGGTTATCTATGAAAGTTTTGAACTCTCTCCTAGTTAAGATTTTTAAAAAATCATAAATCAGGGTAAAGGCACAAACCACTTCCAGGTAATTGGAAGCTGTCATGGGCATTTTGCAGAGAAAACAACTTCACTTTTTGGTGTATCACACAAAAATGTGGACTTAGAGAGAGTTATCGGAGAACTGAGTGTTCTCAGGTAT
Organism: Mandrillus leucophaeus; assembly: GCF_000951045.1. NCBI lineage: Eukaryota > Metazoa > Chordata > Mammalia > Primates > Cercopithecidae > Mandrillus > Mandrillus leucophaeus. The sequence goes on from NW_012109864.1 coordinate 293,168, forward strand.
TATTATTAAAACCCTGATATGTCATTTTAAAGAAGACAGACATAGACTAGTGAGAGGCATGGTGCATATACGTGTCTACACTAGTATAAAAAATTAATGGATATGAGGTAGATGAGAAAAAATATTTCCCCTGATCATATTTGGCTAAGTATGCAATCAATTCCCTAGTGGAAAGGCAATAGAATGCTATATCAAAGTCATGAGGTATATTGTTTATAATTTATTTTATAAATTTAATTGATGCCATATCAACTAGGGGCCTACAATCATAATTAAATCTGAGGTTCTAGTATCAAGAGAAGGTTTATTGATTGATTAATTATTGATAGTGAGAATAGGGTAGAGGTTATAAACATAAGGCTTTGGAATAGACTGGATTGGGTACAAATTTCAAACTTTTTACATACTAACTTTATGACTTAATCCAGGTTACCTAATTTCTCTGGGCCCCAATTTCCTTGTTTGTAAAATGGAAATAATAGCCACTTCACAGGATTATTGCAAGGACAAAATAGAACATCTGCAAATTACTTAGCGCAGGATCTGACACTCATGGATCATTAATAGGGGCTATTATTATTAATTATTAAGACCAAACATTCTATAGTTTTCCTTTATCAGCTGGAAAGTAAAATTCATTGGAATTTAGAACATATTTTCTCTCATGTGTTTAAGATTTCATTTTGAAAGTAAGCTTAAAGAGTCTCAAAAAGGAAAGCATGAGAAAAGGAATTTCCAAAAAGGAAAATTTCCAGAAAAGAAAATTTGGCAAAAGAAAGCATGATGTCTTTATTTGATTAAAAACATTGCTTATTTATAAACTTCAAAATTTCTAACATTGGACTGATATTTTAAATATTGTGAAAAGATGTTTAAGAATCTATCATTTTTCTAGCATGTTTTCACTCATTAAAAAGTGACTATATTTTCCTGATAAACTTCCTATGAAGCTTAGCTAAAACAACAACAAAAAAATCAAACGGAAAATTTCCTTTTTTGTTTTTATAAGGCATTAGCACAAGTATAAAAATATCTTATTAACTTGAATAATTAATAGCCATCCAGTTATTTTGTCTATGTCAAATAACTAGTAATAATCAAACAGCTTATGCTTTAAAAGATTACAAAACATGTATATTAATCAATGAGTCACAAAATACACCTGTTTCCTATTGCAATAGTAGCCCACTCTTGAAATAACACCTTCATTTAGGCATACACACACCACAGTTTTAAACTTGCTATCAACAATTTATCCTCCATAGTTGGTAATGTCTTGATATGGTCAAAGTCTATCTTTTGAAATTCAAATACAAAATGGTTTAAAATGTCTTTTCAGCATTTTTTTCTTATTAAAGAAAGAAAACATTATATTTTCCTCGCTTATCTGAAAAATTAATATTGCATTACTATAAACACTTTTAATTTTAATACAAAACTTTCACTCTGCTTGATAACACCAATTTAAATAATCTTAAGTTTTTTTCTTTCCTACTCTATAACTTACCTTAGCCACTGTTTTTCTTTTAGAAAAAAAATTGTTCAAAAGTATTCATAATTCTGTATCTTATTTTTATAACTATTTCCACTAGAGTATACTTTAATAGTAGGATAGCATGTGTCCACAAATATTTTATTTGAGGCAGCAGTGAAGAGGTTAATTTACAGCTGCATTTATGAACGAGCTTTATTTGTATTTGACCTGCGGTAAAATATTTATATTTCAATTCATAAACTATGTTTTCCCAAGTGGCAAGAAGTGAAATGTTAATCACTTACTATTCTAAAATAGACTGAAATACAAAAGTTTTTGTTTAAGTAAAGTTTGAAATTAAAAAATAGGGCAGTGAGTTAAAAATCTGATTTATTCTTTGTAACTACCAGATGGAATAGTAAAAGAGGAGTTTGGGAGGAGAGAGAGAAGAGAAGAGTAGAGGAGAAGAGAGACAGAGATTGAGATGGATTTTGAGATTGGCCAAGCATCATATCACCGATTTTTTACATTCTGGAATAATAGTATTTCTAGTATTTCGAGGGTCTGAAGAACCACATCAGTCCGTTTTCCCTTACTTTAAAGATCTAAATGGTATTTTTTTTTAAGTCTTCCTGGGTACACTAGGAAATTTATTTAAAACCACGCCATTGGGTACGAACTAAGAGCATTCTTCAAACAAACATGACCTTTTCTGTTTCTTGTATTGCTCCTCTCAACCCAGCCAAAAAATCCCAGACAAGTTTATTTACACACACACACACCCGCACAGCACACACACCCCACACGCAGAGTGTCGGAAACGCCCTCTTTCCAACCCTTCCAAACAATTATCTCCGAGAGCAAAAGAAAATAATCAACAGCCCTGTGTGCTGGGCTGAGCCGGAGAGCCGGGCGCGAGGAGGGAGGGCGATCCGCAGGCGAGCAGGGAAAACGTGGCTCCTCTGCCGAGGAGAGGGTTTGTGAAAAGGAGCGCTGGCCCGCGTGCGCCTCTTGTTCCCCGTGTAATTTGCAGCCAATCATCAGTAGGTGTCCACGTCCCTGCGTCCTCCTCACCTCGGCGCCAATCACCCCCACCCCCGCGCCCCCGCCCCCAGCCTCCACACCTCCTCCCTCGCCTTTCTCTCTCGCTCCCCTCCCCCAGCAACCGCACACTCGCACACACACAAACAGAGAGAGAAGGGGGGAGGGTGAGAGAGAGGGAGAGAGAGAGAGAGAGAGGAGAGAGAGAGAGAGAGGAGAGACTCCCTGGCTCCCTCCCTCCCTCGCACACAGCGACTGGAGACGGACGGAGAGCAACGCGCTGGGAGAGGAGAGACCACCGACAACAGCCCCGCGCTCTCACACATACACTCACACTCGACTCTTTCCTCTCCCCCCACCTCCTCCTCCTTCCACCCCCACCACTAACACCATCTCCTCCTCCTTCTCTCTGCAACAAGAAAAAAAAAGCCATTTACAGGTATTTTTTTTTGATCCGCATATTTATTTATCCCCCCTCCCCAACAGTTTGTTTACAAGTATTAAAGTTGTAATTGGGAGCTGCCAAGACACATCTGGATTTGTGTTTCTTTGTGTTAGGGGGTGATGTGCAACTAATTAAAGGCAGACTGGCAGCGTCTGCAAATTCTAAGGCTCCCCAAATAAAAAGAGACTGGTAAGTGATTGTTCTTTCTCTTTCTCTGGCTTTTTTTTCTCTTAAATGTTTGCTGTCCGTTGGGATTGTGAAAGTAGATTATTAATGCTGGACTCCAGCAAGAAAAAGCGTCGCTGTATTAATTTATTAATTAATCTGCACCCGCCCCTCCTCCTGAATGTTAAATATGACCTTTGATCTCTATGTCTCTGGTAGACCAGACATACAATATTAGGCATGTACAGTCACATTGTTTAAAGGCAAAACAGGATCATGAAGTATGCATCTCTAATTTAGCTTTGGCATAGAACTATAGTTATTTGTGTGTGTTTTATTTTGTTTTTTAATAAAATCCAAACAATAGCTGTGGCTTAGATACCTTTTTCATGCTCCAGAGATGCATTGATTAAACAATAATGACCTGGATACTGGGCATAATCATTTTCTTCAGTTTCTGGTGGTATTAAACCTTGAGGTAGGAAGGGGGGTGGTGATGGCAATCAGAAAAGCAAGGAAAGCTTGTGTTTGGAAACACCACTCTAAGACTCTAAAAAAGGGACATTAAATTATTTCTTTATTTGGAACAAGGTCAAAAGACTAAAACGTTGAAAATTTTCCCTCCACTCAATGTGATGATATCTAATGCATGGTTGACATAACTAGTTTTTACTGAGTAGCAGTTATTATGGTCTTGCAGTTACAATGTGATTCGCAGAAACTGAAGCTATATGCATATTCTTGCTGTGTCTTCCCCCACCCCTTCCAAGCATCAAGAATATTTAGCCAAGAGCATTTTGGGGGCACCTTTTGTATTGCCCTCAGACCTCAGAAGGGAGCAGTTTTCCCTAATGCGAAACCACAGAGGTGGTTCCTGAGTGATTAGGGACTTGCTGTGATTGAAAGACGCCTGCAAGCTTCTAATCCAGCCTGGGGTGAGGTTCCTTATCTTGATTTACTTTGCCTAATAGGGATTTGTTTACATAAACCCCTCTTTTTAGAGCACCTCATCAGTAGGTCTTGAAGTTTTTGCACTTGGAGTTTGGGCAAAACTGGTTCATTAACCTAATTATAAGCATAATTACTATAATTGATAACCATTTTGAACTCTGAATATTTGAGACTGAGACTATTGGGCCCCCATGTAGAATTCCCTGAACTCTACATTCTAGACCAATCTATGGGCTTCAAAAGATGTCACAAAAAGATATTCTGGCCAAAAAATCTGGAAACAAAGAAACTGGTTTTTTAGGTGAATATACACTTTATGCTTTTGCTTTACTTCTTGAAAGGTTGTGATGTACTTCTCCCTCTGTAATAAACAACTAAAATACCTCTTCCTAAAGCATAATAATGGCCTGTAAGCAAGGAGATGAATGCAAACACCCAGTTAACATTAAACTTTCCTCTTAAAAAGAGCACAATTTAAAAATAATTTTAATGGTTATTTTTCTCTGGCAAAGAACACCTTAAGGGCTCCCCCCCCCCTTTTACTCAATGCAGAAATCAGTGATTGTGAGAGATCCTTTTCAAAAAGTGCCATGCTTTCTTCTTGTCTTGGGAAGAGACAGCAATCTCTATTAGGAATGATTAGGAATATTCTTAAAGAGGCTGCAGGCACTTGGTTTAAAACCTGAGACATTGCTGATACAAATATGTATCTATGTAATTATGTGGCTTATCTTTATTTTCTACCTTAAAAAAAAAAAATCAAGTAGAACGTCACCCTCTTATCCCCACCAAGCCCCACCACCAAATGGCTTGTACAATTGAGACCTGTCCTTGGTCCATTGAATTAAGACCCTAACAGAGCCAGCTGTGCTGGGATTCAAACTAATGACCGCAGACACAGAAGGACACCGTGGCAGCTGGTAGTTCTTTTTTCCCTGCCTCTTTAGTTCAGATTGTATGTGGGCAGTCTCTTAGCTCTCAGTTGTATTGTGTTTGCTTACAGTTTATACTCGGATGTATTGTAGACTTTCTCAGTACTTCATTTGCTAATTTCCTGTTCATTTTCCTCATAGGGCCATTGCTGTTTTCTACTTTACAGCATTTGCATGCCCAGGCAGCACTTGTTCACACATTTCATAATGTTTAAATGCCCTCTGCTTCTAGGTAGTATCGCCCTCCCACCCATGATTTGCATGTCTTTAGCACTCCAATTGCCCTTTTCCTTAGGCGTTTGTCACCCCCGTCTTCCCTCTTTCCCTGGG
>NW_012109864.1:299535-311169 GCF_000951045.1 Mandrillus leucophaeus
CGGCGGCGGCGGCGGCGGCGGCGGCAGCAGGACCAGCATGCACCACCGAAACGACTCCCAGAGGCTGGGGAAAGCTGGCTGCCCGCCAGAGCCGTCGTTGCAAATGGCAAATACTAATTTCCTCTCCACCTTATCCCCTGAACACTGCAGACCTTTGGCGGGGGAATGCATGAACAAGCTCAAATGCGGCGCTGCTGAAGCAGAGATAATGAATCTCCCCGAGCGCGTGGGGACTTTTTCCGCTATCCCGGCTTTAGGGGGCATCTCATTACCTCCAGGGGTCATCGTCATGACAGCCCTTCACTCCCCCGCAGCAGCCTCAGCAGCCGTCACAGACAGTGCGTTTCAAATTGCCAATCTGGCAGACTGCCCGCAGAATCATTCCTCCTCCTCCTCGTCCTCCTCAGGGGGAGCTGGCGGAGCCAACCCAGCCAAGAAGAAGAGGAAAAGGTGTGGGGTCTGCGTGCCCTGCAAGAGGCTCATCAACTGTGGCGTTTGCAGCAGTTGCAGGAATCGCAAAACGGGACACCAGATCTGCAAATTTAGAAAATGTGAAGAGCTAAAGAAAAAACCTGGCACTTCACTAGAGGTCAGAGGAGATGATTTCTTGTTTCCCAGTCTCCCCCCTCCCCTCCTCACTCCCTCTCCCCTTCAGGGATTCTTGTCTGGCTTCAAGATGCAGTACCCCTTCTCAGAAGCTTCATTCAGGTGGTAAGAGTTGTAGGTGGTTTGCGAAAGGCTTGGCCTCTCCACCACCCGCCCCAGCTGCACTTCACGTGACACCGCCCTTCTGATAGAGAGAGTGCCCTCCTTTTTATCCCTGGGGGAAAAATAATGTAATTGGTTTGAAGAATCAGAAGTTTCACATTCAGTATGCTCAATGTTTTCCCTTGGTGGTTTAAAATGCCTCCTGCTCCTTATTAAAAAGGGTGGGGCATCTTTGACCAAAGGACTGGACACATCACATCCTATGCAAGTTTACAGGCTAAGTTAGTGGCCCAGTTATAACAGTGAGGACACAGTTTGTGGCACACAAGCCTGTTCTCATTGAAAAAACAATAACAAACCACACAACGGTATTCATTGAAGCTGAAACACCTGGATTCAGAAGGGGATTTCCTACCCCCTTCTAGAATCGTTTTTCTACTCATCAAGGCAGAATGTTTGTTTCCTATTTCATTTTCTGCATATCTGATATTTTTGGAGAAAGTTGAAACTGTGTAGAAAGCGGATTTCCACCTGCAAATTTTAAGGAGATGTGACATAGAATAAAGGGATGCAATTAGTTAATTTCAGGGCAGATGAGAGTGATTTTGTTTAAAAAGTTCTTTTATATAGTTTCAGAATGAATAATTTCTAAAACTCAGTTACAAAAAAAGTATTTCCCTTGGGCTCTGCATTGGACAAAGTAACCATTTTGTGGTTACAAAGTTGGTCTATACACCAAGCACGGTTTTGGTTGATACCTTATATGGTCAATAATAGTTTCTTTTACCTATAGGTCTTTAAAACAGATATTGTACAGATGCTCACTAAAGTAATTGTTAAATTAGGCTATGAATTATGCTACATACAGAGATTGATACGTTGGATACAAATTTTGTATTGTGTCCTGATCAAAACAAAAAAGGGGAACAATGAAAAATCACAGGTAAATGACTTTGATGGTATATTAAGCAAAGAAATGTGGACAAGTAGTTATAGTCTCTTGATAAAATTTACAGGGTAGATAATTAGATGTTCATATATATATGAGACTGTAGGTGGTGGATTTAGCATTCTGTGCTTTAACATTTTAACATTCTGTGGGGTGAATTGCAGGATGAGAGTGGCTCTCACAAGGTATCTTAGGGGTATCTGTAAATTATTTTAAAAATTGTGAGTACTGCTTAAAGGAGTTTTCTTTATGAACTGGGAAGCAGTCTTTAAAATAATAAAGAGAAGAGTTAAAGATCTTTGGTACAGATTTGAACACAAAGAAGATACAGGTTTTTTTAAAAAAACTTTAATGGTGTAAATCAAACTAGATAGCACTCTAGGATTCTAAAAATATCAGAATTATGTTGATGCTCACTATTGGGTATGATCAGTTTCATCAAAATATTGCATTTGCATTTATTTTTCTTTATAAGATGCATCAGCTCTTTTTGGAAAGTTTAACTTTACTCCTGGATGGTTTATTGTATTTTCTTTGGCAACTTTCTTTGTGCAAAGAGAATAGCAACTATAATTCAGGTCCATGTATTTTCTTAGGTGGCAAAAAATAGCTTTTGAATCTTCCTTTCTGGATTAATTTATTGTAACTTCTAAGGACTATGGGAAATTAAAATTCAGTTCATACTGAAATACTCTATTCCCAAATGATAAGGACAACATGGCTTTCATTTTTCCTCCTGAAATGCAGTATCTAGAATTATAAGTTTGGTTCTGCTGTTAGGCTTCATCTTTAGCTAGACTCATGGCACTACTTGCATCCCAATTTAGGATATGTAGTAACTGAGTAATTCTGATTTATTTAGTAAATAATTACCCTGGAGGAGTTTGATATGAGTACCAGTAGGTTCTCTGCACAAATTTCTATGCTGGTGTAATTTTTTTTATGTGATGGTTTTCCTACAAGCTTGATGTGATATTTACATTCTTCAGGCATTTTGATGACAAAATCCCACAAAATTCCATTTTCTTCTTTTTAAAAATTATCATGCACAAAAATTCTGTTAATCTTCACGAGGTGAGGTATGGATGGAAGAGGAGGCTGGTTTTTTTCCTTTGAACTCTCAAGGTGATCTTCTAACTTCAGACCCCTTCTATCAGAGCCTGGGTCGTGTTTCAAGGCTAAGATTATTAGCGAAATACTATTTGGCGAAAAGAAATAAAAACTTTAAAAAATTGTATAAGATTCTATCTAGATCATTTAAAAAGACAATGCCATCATGACTGCCTTAAACTGCAAATACAGTTATGGTTGTAGGAAACCAGCTGAGCACACGTCAGAGTGACAGGGCTTCCATGACTGAACTAAAGCTGAAAGAGGAATTGCAGGGAGGTGAAAATCCCCTTGCTGACCTGGTTTCTTTCTTAAATTTGGTTCATCCTCATCTGAGAAAATGTTTTAGAGATTGGATGGGTTCCTGGCTGAGAGCAGTGACTTGGGGACTCATTGTGGATATTACCTGTGGGTTCCAGATGTAAACTCCATAGCTAATATTTGTTGGCTTTGAATTATGGATGCCATTAACATCTGGATCATAATAATAACATATATTCTTATTTATCACTTCAAGCCTCATGTGCCACTCTTCCCATTGACTTGTTCTCATCCCAAAGACTGGAGATAGTCATTTTTTTTTTTTTCAGGGTGAGAAAACTGAAATTAAGACAGACTCGCATGGATATGTTGGGACTCTCATCCAGATTTTTTTCAAAGCCTCCTCTCTAGTGTTCCTTTTAAAACTACTTTCTATTTTTCTGTTTAGTCTCACCTTAAGAGCATCTTATGATGCCCTAGTAATGTGTTTATAAAATCACCCCTTAATCACATTTGATATGATAATGCACACAAAACATTTAGTTTTTCTGTTATACTGTGCACCATGTATTTGCATAACCACTGTTCAGTAAGTCAATTACTCTGATAAAAAATAGCCACTAATTGTTCAAAGCAGTCCTTACAAATGCTGTCTGCCCCTTGTGTGACAAAAACTGTTTTAAAAATTTGTATCCTAAATGAAAAATATTAAGTTCCTAGATGTTTTAATAAACGTGATCATATAGGAGATCCTTATAAGTTACACGATAACACTTTGTCTCTTGCAAAGATAATCCTTCAGTTTTTATATTTGCAACAGTTACATTTCTGCTACTTCTAACTTTTCCCAATCTGATATGGCTCAAGAGATAAAATTGTCCCATGGGCAACTCCAGCCTCTTAGTCTCTGAACATTGTTCAGGTGACATGATTGATCTCTGTGGGACAGCATTAGAGACCACACAGATCTGTTTTCTCTCCCATTAGTTGATTTATGGAATTACATTAGTAAGCAGTGCCTCAGGAGGTTTCCCTGCCCCCAATCTTGGCTCTCTTTGCGGTAAGTTTCACACTGCCACCGCTGAGGCTTTCCTTGAGCTGGTGAAGAAACTAGAGAGGGCAGGTTATAGTGAAGACATTGAGAAACTGGAAAGTCAGGAAGAAGGATGGTGCCATTCTTTTTTTCTTTACTTTCTTTTATCTCTTAAAAATCTATCTGCCGAATGTACAGGCCAGCCGTAATTTTTCTACAAGTTAGGTTGAGCTTCTAAGGGGGTTGGTGGAAAAAAATTCGAATACTGTCTCAAACTTGATAACTTACTTCAGAAGAGTGTAATAGGGGAGGAGGGACATGTTGTATATGCTGTTAAGTTCTAAGAGCCCCAACCATAAATGGCAATTGTAAAACTCTGGACAAAGCACCGTCTGTAATGGGTGCAGGAACGTGGCACCTGCCTCCTGAGGAAATTAACTTGTAGACCAGATGTAAAATAGGTGTGTCACTCAGACTAAGAGCTTTTAGTCAATAATTGAACATATACATTTCTGAGGTTTGTTGACTTAAAAAAATCTATGGGTAAAATGCAAATGTTTTGTGTCTTAAATGGAAACATCCACCAATTTTTCTTTTATGTCATAATTTTTTAAAAAATGAGTCCTCAATTTTTCATCTCAAGATTAAGAAAATTACCAGTAGAAAAATATTTTTATTTTAGCCAAAAAATGCAAATATATAATTAAGTATGAAAGGGAAAGAGGAATTTTTTTCAATAAAATTCAAACAAAATGATAGTATATTAACATTAGAATGTAACATATAAATAATATAGGAAAAAGCACCTCAATTTTGTAAATAATAAAGAAAAAACTTGGAAAATTTTGTCTTTGACTAAAGCTACAAATGAATTTGTGGCCAAGGCATCAAACTGCAATACAAGTTCAATGAGATTATTTTTCCATCACTGGATTTAATAGAAGGGAGTTAAAGTTGTTTTTTATATACTTCAAAATATCATGTTGTACACACAGTAAATACGTGTAATTTTAACTGTCAGTTTAAAAACTTACAAAGCGTACATTTTTAGTACTTCCTTATTGAAAACAGTACCCTCACCCATCCAACCATCATGTAAATTCTAAGCCATGTTTTAGATGGCAATTAGGAATAGTAAAATAAAGCAATTAAAATTAATTTGTAAATTATGCCATAAGAATGTTTGAAATTCAACCATCATCAAACAAAATATAAACAAGCAAACACAAGGCATATAAGAGCAAATTAAAAAAAAACAAAAACAAAAACAAAAACAAAAACAAAAAACTTTAGGTTTCCATTTAATCCGAGAAAAATATTTGGATATTTTAAGAATGAAAAGTGTTTCTAGTGATGAAAGAAATACAAGTTGTCTGGCTTTTCAAATTCTTAAATAATAGATTGCTGAAGTATTTCTCTATATTTTGTTTAGTCTCAGTCATCTACTTTTCTGAATTAATAGTTAAGTTTTGCATAGTCAGACTTATAGATTGATAAGTACAGAACAATTTAATAAAATAGCCTGTGAGATTGAAAATTGAAAGGCATGCAAAAAGAACAGGCATTTGATCCATGTTTGGTCCAGTTGGAACATTGTTTAACAGGTTCTAGACTGAAGATCCATGGTGGGGTGGAAACATTGTTGGAATATTCTGGATACAAAGTATCTTTCTGGATGCAAAGTAAAACATTATACTATTTGAGTATTTCTCAGGCATAGGTTGAAAGTGTGCTTTTCAGAAAGTTGTCTAAAGTTGTTGGTGCTCTTAGAATTTACTGCTCAACCTCAATTGGACAGATTGTCTGAATATGCAGGAAACATTTCACTTTAATTTGCTCTGAAAAAGCTTGACCTAATGTCCTACTGTTCAATATGAGTGGATATGCTTTAATTTCTCAAATTTATTTTTACTCGCATTATGCAAAATACCAAAAATAAATGCTTGCATTTGTCATATAGAAATATCTAGTTAAAGTAATGAGTTAAATTCAAGATTTATTTGAAGGGCCATGTAAATATACAAATTGGAGAAAGGACTAATTCTTTTATAGTTTCTCTCATATTCCCAGATTAGTTTGTAAAAAAGCAAAAATGAACTGAAAATAAAATCTAAATTTTATTAGTAATGTGACTTTCAGTCACTGATTAACATGTCAGATGACCTTAGGTGGGAAAGCAGGGTGTTCTAGGAAGCATAATCTTTTATAAAAAATTGTTTTCAAGAAAGTGTATATTTTTTGTAATCCATGTAAATTTTGAGAATTTTGTGCATGTGTAATTTTGTTCCTTCATTTGTGCTTCAGTGTTTCTGCCCATTTTTAACATACTTTTAAATCTAGCATTTTGCTATTAGTCTTACGATTTTCAAAATATTGGGGGAGGGGCGTAAGAGTGATTTTATCCCTGAGTCATATCTTGTTCTGTCACATGCAAACACCTGTCCTGAAATTGAATTATTCTTTGGGGTAATCGAAAAGCCTCCCTCCATTCAGCATCTTATGTTTTCTGTTGTTTATTGAGTTATGTTGTACCATACTTCAGATGCGACAGCCATTTAATAATGTTGAAGACTTAGCTCTGCAGGGGCTAAAAGGGTCCCAGCAGGCTTGTTAACTTCTACTGTAAAACGTTATGAGAAATATTTTTTCCTCTGTGAAACTTCTGGGCTTTCTCTTAATTTATTTTAAGAACATAAGAATCTATAGCTAGGTATGAAATCAAGCCTGCTGAATTTTTTGGCTTCCTCTTTCTTAATCTTTAACCCATTTGTTTCCCACTACATTTTTTACTAAAGAGACTGTGGCAAAGCAAGCAATTACTTTTTCAAAGACCTCATATTCAAGATGTATTTCTTTGGTTTATAATAAACGACATAAATTATATTCAGGAAATAGATGACTAAGCTCCTAGATTTTAATTTCTTTTTATTTAAAATTATATGTGCTCCATGTGACCAGATAGATACAAAATTGTAAAAAGAGCCACTAGTATCAAGTAACTTAACAGTTGAACAATGTTAGGTACATCAGCATAACTTCTCTGAACTTTATTTCCTCATCAATAAGATGAAAGTAATATCAACCTACCTTATAACATTTTAATATGATATGTAGTTTAATACTGTTGGCAAACTAAAAGATGCTATATAATTTCTCAGTCCAGTTTTAAAACCATCAATAAAAATGGAGAATAAGGCAACCGTATTTATAGATAACAAACCAACAGGTTACTTATAGTTTTCAGACATTAAAGTCCAGATGTCCATTAGTGGTGTGTGCTTTTTGAATATTTGTTTTAATCACGCAGTTGGCAAAGATATGGCTTGAGTTTACTTGGAAAGAGATAAATCTAATTGAACATGTTTTCCTTGTTCCTGTACTTGCATTGTCAAATGTCTTAGGAAACTGAGCATATTATCCAGCGAAGTCAGTCAATGTGGTGAGCCAATTTCAATTATTTAGTGCTCTTTCTCCTTCCTTACCACAGACATATCACCACTATTAATTTTTATATATTTCAATAGATGTGTGTGTATGTTTCACATTACTAACCCAATACTTTTATTTGACTATTATATTTCCAAGACACAGAGATATTCTAAATGTGAATTTGTGAAGTCAAGAGAATTTTTGTAAGAAAGAAATGAATTCCAGTTGGAAAACTTGTGTAACAAATATTGGAAAGTGAACATATTTAACAAATTTGGAAAATTGGAAAATATATACATATAAGTATACATAGGAAATAAAACAGGTAGATAATCATTTTACATAAAAAGTAAAGTAGCTATATGAAGTTTTTCTGTTTGTTTTTGGCTAAAAACAGAATATTTTTTAAAATGAGGACAGTTACTAAGCATTAATAGGAATAGCTGGTGTTTTTCTGGGGAAAAATAGTGATAAGCCCTAAAAGATTTGTAATGCTGACCAAGAAAGATGAGAAACAAAGGAGAAAGGAATATTTAAGCCAGAATCCAATGCAGTGTATAGAAAGAACTTTGACAAGATGGAATTATGGATTTATGCTTTGCTTCAGCTGTTATAAAAGTTTTTTCAGAAGATAGAAAATATTTTTTAAAAAGATATATTTTTTTAATGACGACCCAATACTTTTGGTATGAGAGTCAGCTGAGGCTTGAGTGAAGTGGCAGATGAGTTAGAGATAAGGAAAAACAGATTGTGTTATAGCTGATGTTATTATTTTTACTTATGCATTTGAAACATTTGGTAGAATAATTCCAAAGTGTAACTAAAAGAGAATACTTCCAAGATGGGTGGAAAATGGTATCCCATTTGTGTCTCTTCTGCATTAAAATTCATATTTTAGAAAACATTCTTGAGAAAGTAAAGTGTCAGACTATGGGAAAGACGGTGCTGAAAGTGCTGTTTCTTGCCCAAAGACTAAAAGACAAAAGTCAAAAAACCCACACCAAACCACAACTGGATTATTGGTAATACTATAATGATAGGGATCAAGAAGGATGAGAAGAGAAAGGGATATATGTTTGTAGATTAGGAAAAATTATGGACATTTCTATTTCAGCAAATCTGGCAACTGCCAGAGAAGATATATTTTCTCCAAAATTTAGAGAATGAGGCAAGATTAAATACATTTTTAAGTGAATAGAAGACCATATGAATTTAATCATTTGGAAATGGCAAGAACTAGTGTGGGTGAATCGGGGTAGAAAAATAACTATGCTTGGGAATAACTTCTCTATTGGCAATGCTTTTTTAAAAAAACTAGGATAAATTAGAGAAGTGATTATCTTAATGGAGTGAAGATAAGAAAAAAAGGATAAAATTAACAGTCGTATGTAGATGTATAAGAAGTGAAAAGTTATGGAGTCTTCCATTAAACATGAAATATTTTGTATGCTCTACCTTTAGTCCATGAAAAACGAGAGAGAATATTGGCTTGTTTCCATCGTAGGAAAAATACATTAGCTCTTCTTTGTAATGCTGCTATATGTAGAGTTAAATTCATCATGAAGTGAAGTGGTTTTAGATTTTCCTCATGTGATTCTTTTCACATGAATTCATTTTTCTATAGTATGGAGGTGTGTTTATCAAACTGCTGGTGACAGTATGTTGGTGGTCCATGAAACCAATGTTTTAACTTACCATCATGATTTTTTAGAAAGTAGATTAGAATAGAATGGAGCAGAAAATGTATGAGCTTATCACATGTAGTAATAGCAAGTACTGTTCAACTTCTGTTTCAGTTATGTACACTTAAAGAAATGTATGTATGTCTATGTGCTGAGTTGCTATGTAAAATGTATTTATAACTTTTGGTTGCAGTCAAGTTTGAAAAACACTAATCTAGCAACAGCAGCATCACTATTGAACAAGTCTGTAAAAGGAAAGAAATTATATTTGAACAATGTTAACAAGATACAGAGTAAAATTGAAATGTTTCTACAAATAGTGTACTTTTACTTATTCCAGGCAGGTCTATACCTATGCTGCCTATTCATGAATATATGGTATTAATTAGCACATAGTAAACCCTTGATAAATTCAATTCAATTTAACAAATGTTTAGGTGGAACTGTTATCTTCCAAGACTTAAGTTCCATGTATACATACATATGTGTATACCAATATATATGTACATGCATATATACACACATACACACATCCTGGCTTAAAGAACCTTAAATGTTCTTTATTCCTGCTCTGTTTACAATACGCATGTAGTTCTCTAGCTCTAGGTCTTAGTCTTTAGTCCATATATATGTGTGTATATATATATATGGAACTATATATATGTATATATTTTCTTTTTCCCTTGAGATAGGGTCTTGGTCTGTTGCCCAGTCTGGAGTGCAGTGGCATGATCTCAGCTCACTGCAACTTCTACTTCCTGGGTTCTAGCTATTCTCATGCCTCAGCCTCCTGAGCAGCTGGGATTACAGGCGTGCACCATGATACCTGGCTAATTTTTGTATTTTTTTAGTAGAGATGGGGTTTCACCATGTTGGTCAGGCTGGTCTTGAACTCCTGACCTCATGCAATCCACCTACCCCAGCCTCCCACAGTGCTGGGATTATAGGCATGAGCCACCACACTCGGCCTCCCTATTTATATTTTAAATTTTCAGTCCAAGAAATGGACAAATGGCCACATTTAAACTAACATTGAAATTTTAGAAAATTCTGTAAGCAATCTCACACCTATTTAAAAGCCTTAGAATTCCTTGACTCATCCTTGGTTTAGTTCTCCACATCTAGATAAGTAACACAGACTAATATGATCTCTGACTTGCTACCTCATGTGATTCTGTAGTATTATATTTTCTGTTTTATTTCAAGGCATATTTTACAGAGTGCTGGAAAACTTTGTTTTACCTGAATAAGAGAAAAGATTATATTGGAAGAGAGAAAGAAGGGAAGGAAGGAAGGAAGGGAGGGAGGGAGGGAGGGAGGGAAGATAAAAGCAAGGAAGAGAGGAAGGAAATACAGGAAGGTTACAGGATTGCTAGTATTTAAGGGAAATCAGAACGGGGTATATTGGCAAAAAGAAATGGCATGCTTAAGGTCATCTTGAGTCTGGTTTAAATAAGAAATGAGAAGCAATAGTTAATGTCTTAAAATTTATGGAAAAGTGTCATGGGTCTGGGTTTAGATCCACTAGAACCACTAAGCATTGTTTTTTGGTTTTGTTTTGTTTGTTTGTTTTTGTTTTTGTTTTTTCATTTACCATGATGGAAAATCTAGTTTCAGGAAAACTAAGTATGTTTTCAGGATTTTTAAAAAAATATTTTTAAAAGTAATTTTCAAGTCTGCAATCTGCAATTAGAAACATAGAAAGGCCAAGATGGGAAAATGAGCGCTCGAAACTAATGACAGTGTTTAGGGAACTCGAGGCTATCCAACTTCTATAATAAACTGATAGTACAAAATATCAGTGTACTTTTTAAGTAATTATAAGGAGAATTTCTAAGAAAATACAGAATCGTGTATATAAAAAAGGCTACCGAAGAATGATGATGTGAACGATATCAATCACTACATCTTATAAATCCTGTGGTGAAAAATTAAACGTATTAATTTCCTTTGTTAGTAATTTGACTATCTGAATGTGGCTATGTTCTACATAGATTTATAGACTCTGGATGGAGCACATGATACTTACAGAAAAAGAGGTAGTTCATGAAAACTTCCTGAGGAGAAATTAGAATCTAAATACTTGAGAATTTGTTCCAGCATAAGAGCAAATGCCTACCATGATGTTATGGTAGTGGAAAATGCTTAATAGTATTTATCTTCTTGATGAGATAGATGAACCAAAGTATATTTCTAAACAGTTAAGAAACATGTAAAGACTTGATAAAAATTAAATCATTATTGACCGTATATTTTTCAATTTTATTATTTTAAAAGATAATTAAGGGCAAAGACCGAAAGTCAAAGTCAGAGTGATTGTGAATTTGAGCATTCCATATGATGGCAATTGAAAGGAAGGAATAAAGGGAAGGAGGGAAGGTGGGAGGGAAGGAAGGAAGGAAGGAAGGAAGGAAGGAAGGAAGGAAGGAAGGAAGGAAGGAGAAAAGGAGGGAGGGAGGGAC
>NW_012109864.1:311219-318989 GCF_000951045.1 Mandrillus leucophaeus
GGAAGGAAGGAAGGAAGGAAGGAAGGAAGGAAGGAAGGAAGGAGAAAAGGAGGGAGGGAGGGACAACAAAAGCTACATGTTATTCTTAGAACTATAGTTTTAATCAAAGTAAATTATTTTGGTGATAGCATCTAGTTGACAGAAATATTTAGAATTAATGTTTTCTAAATTCCTTTCGGTAGTTCATAAACGTAAAACATGCTGTAAATTTTAGGCGGAGTCTGTCCCAGTGGTTGTATGGTTCATAACAGATTCTGAGCCACATGAAGTTCAGTGACTCCATCCAAAATGCTACTTGACTCAGACTAACAGGAAGTTTTCTATTAAACTTATTTTCGCTTTTATGTAATTAAGAAATAAATATTTCTCAGATCTCAGAACTGTAATAATAAAAGAGATACACCATATTGATTTGCTTATGGAGGTTAAATGTAACTACTTTATTTTCATATAAATTAGAGGGTGTCCAAATCATAGCTTTGATAGTCAGGTTAAACATTGCCTCCAAAGATAAAGTGGCTTCTCATTTTCTAGTATTTTATATGAATATTTACACTGACTGCTTTAAAATTAACCAGATCTTCAAAAGTGTCCAACCACTTGGTCTGGAAAAGACTACTCATTGTTTTTCAATGGCTAATTCACAGTGAACTCACCTAATGCTATATTGCTGCATTCAACAGGAATTACTTGAGAAGAATTTGAATTGTTGAACTTTTATACACACATATATATTCGTATATATGCACACATATTTATTTAGAGTCTATAACCACATATATTTATTCATATGTATACATGCAAATGAAATATGAACATAGGAATATATATAAATATTTTCAACCATTCTTGAAGATGTAGTATTGATTTTATTAACCTAATTTTTACTTTATAAATCTTAATTTTACTTCTAATTTTCTTTCACATTCTCTCTTACACATAAGGTTAAATATATAAAATTGTTTTGATAAATACCTTTTAAATTTGTGAATTATTGAAAGATTTTCCTCTTTCTGTTTACCATGGTACCACCATGCTACGGTTTATTTTTATATGGGTGAGAACATTTTAACCACTAAAGTACCCATTTATAATACACTAAATTTACTTATTTGTTAGAATGATGTGGTTTGAAGTATTTTTACCAAATTTAACTGAAATAGAATTAACACACATAGTATTATCAAGAGACTTGCTTAACTAGTTACATTAGATCTATGGCCAAAATTGGGTATATTTTTTGGTCACTTCTGGACCAGTGTGAATCGTGGTGTTAATCTGTCTATCATTTTACCTCCCACCAACCCACTCCCACCCTGTACACACATTCTCCTTTAGACATCTGTTTTCATGACAAGCTTTATCACCATATGGACTTGACTTAGTGCCTTTACAACATAATATATAAAGTCCTCTTTCCATTTTCAAAAGTTAGCTAGGTTTACCTCCTAAAGTCACACTGTCACAGTCTAAAATCATGTTGTCACAGTGGTGATGGTGACTGTGGTGGTTGCAGTGTAGGAGTGCAAGGCAAAGAGAGCAACAGGAGTAACAGCCAAGGGAGAATCAATTATCAATGAAAAGGCCATCTCTAGTTCTCCATCATTAATTGGAGAAATCTTGGTCACAAATGGCAATTTGGAAACCAAAATATGGAATGTTTCTTATAATAATATTTAAAGCCTCCAAAAGTTATGTCATAAAAATTATCTAGTTATTTGGTACTTCCCCCTTTTTAAATAGGGGTCTAATATTCCAGTTAGTGGATGATGTTGAAAGTTGTTTTTAGTTTATATTTGGGTAATGACCAAAATAAGGTGTGATTATACCAAAGACATACAGTTATGTAATAAATGAATCTGTATTATGGGAAAAATTAATCTGCTATACATTAAATACATAATATGGATTTATTATAACACAGAAGAAAAAAGTGAGGTATAATTTAAAAAATGGAAACAGTATATACTTACATTACTCCAAATATTAAATTTAGATATTATTAATAAAATCTTGTCTTGTTTATAATAGTAGTAAATTATTGGACTGTGTGATTATCATTAATGGTTCTCTTATATTATTAGCCTATACTTTACCAGTGTTTTCTAATAACTCTATTTTAGTTACTAGACAATGATTTCTAAAATTTATCACTTACAAATGGAATATAGAAACATCTTTCTGCTAAAAACTTGTTGGGGAGGTGTTCACCTTTGCTTGGTATTATTTTATATCATAATTATTAATTATTCAAAGATTCATATTACTATGCATTAACTTGTGTCAGTCTGGTTGTTCATATTCACAATACTGTATATGTAATACAACTTTCCATTTCTCCAAGTAGATTTTGAAATTTTATCAGTAACATAATCAAGAACCTATATAACAATGTTTTAGCATTCTTCATGAATCAAATCAGAAAAAAAGATAGTTTTTTTTCACCATAAGGAACCTTCTTGCATTTGTTCATCCAGAAATTTCTGAAGTTTGAAAGTTTTATATATAGCCACAAATGAAATCTATATAATTGAATAACTAAAGGCAAACAATGGGGTCCATTATTATGTTTTGTCATATTTATTTGCATACTTTCTACTGCAGAATTTCAGTGATTCATTAAGGTCTTTGCATTCTAGCGTGAAATGATAGACTTGAATACAGTGAAGGTTTCCAGTAGCAAGGCCTCAGATGCCCAGGAGTCTAAGAAACTTATAGTGGGCCTCCTCATAGTGAAAACAGTATTTCAAAAGGTTGTACAATAGGTGGTGTTGGCTAACTACAGCCTAAAATAACCCTAAGTTTGGTTGGGATAAAAGCATGCTTCACGATTATATGGGAATCATAAAATGATTTCATGACTTTTGTTTCTTTAATAAGAAATGGGAAAACAGGAAATTATTTTTGATTAGTATAGAAATAATGGTATCCCCAAATAGTGACCTCCAGTTGGAAATCATGAGAGCCGTCTTGTTCCACAGTAGAATTTTGAAGGCCTAGGTGAGTCACTGAAATTTTTGATTTGAAAGTATATGAATAAATATTGGAAAGATAGGTTTGACTCTAGTTCTAGACATTTCTAGGGTCATAATCATGATCTCAATTTAAAATTGTATGTAAGGTGAATTTCAGCATCAAAAGTTATTAATTTCCTTTTTGAAACCTCAGGTCTAACATTGTTAAAAGTTTTAAGTGCAATTTTGTAAATATTGCTACATTTTACACACTGTACCTAGATATGAATGGCCAATCCACATATCCTCATATGTACAGAGTTAGAGATACCCCATTTTCAGCTTTTAGGAGCTGATGTTTTATTAGACTTGACATATTTATAACAAGAATATGTAGATGCATTCTTCACCTGATGATACCACTTTCCATGTGACTTCTTCACTGGTATGAAAAGAGAAACTTGCTAAAATCCTTAAGGTGAAAGCCTTTCGTATTCTTTATTATTTTAGGTTGTTTAATTATTTCTTCACTGCTGATTTAATGAAAATCAAACTGAAATATATATCTTCCAGGAACATTATTAATTTTTAAATTTATTTTTAAAAGTAAATATAAAATGTACTTGGACTTGGATTTTATCATTCTTTTATTCAAGGAAATTCCCTTATTTTTCATGTAATTTAGGGAGAAACCGAAGACTCCTTTAGACTTGAGGGTAGTGTTGTACCTGGCCTGTGTAGGGATGAGTTCTGTGGAACACTGTGCTTTACAGCAGTACCAGAAAGAGAGCTGGGGCTGCAGGTTTCTCCACAGGCCTCCTGGGAGCAAGATGGCTGTGTGTCAGTGTTTGCACCTGCATGAACAGTGAAGGCTGCCTTAAACAATGCTGATCAACTCAATTCTATTCTTTACCTCCCCACCCCCTTCTCTTCAGGGGAATCTGGCTTTCCTGTCACTCAGGATAAAGATCCCCTGCAAGCAACACTGAGATCCAGAAAGTCACTGTAATCTCATCAAGAGTGTGAATCCCTAGCTGGGACTTTGAATTTGTATAATCCAAAGGTAGCTAGCTGGTCAGGGTATTTAATCTCCCACATTGGTGTGCTGAGCCCCTGCACCATTTAAAAACAAGTCTTCTTACTAGGATAACCTCATTAGTTGACAGAATGAAAAAATTTGTGTCCTCAAATTAGTATAAACTTAGTTAGACACCTATAGTTTTAACTCCACATTTGATCTATGAAAACATTGTTGCTTCACCCAGCTTGACTGAAACAAACTCATGCTTCACCCAGCTTGGCTGAAACAAACTCAATCAGTCCTAAAGTACATTTCCATTGTTCCTGATGAAAAGTGGGCAAGAGATTAAATATACATCTGTTTTGGGTAGACTACAGGCCCCTAAAGAGTTTTGACACTTAAAATCCTGAAATACAACTGTTAGTTACAGAAACCTTACTACAAATTTCTGGTGTGTGCCTTGATTATTTTCTAATTACTGCACCAGTAGTTTTCCTAATTTTTGTCACGTGTTTTATTTGGTGATTTCCCAACTAATCATTTTTAGGCTTCTTGACCTCAAGGATCTTAACATAAGGAAGAAATAATTTTTAAAAGAGGCTTCCCTGCTTACCTTCTCACTTCTCCTGCAATAAACTGTCCATATTCTTACATCTGGGGATGCATACTGGTCTCAATGTATGCATAGTAATATCACGATGCACAGTAATATCAAGTAAGTGTAGAAAACCTTTGCTCTGCTTTTCTCATGTTTGCATTGTTTAATTAATTTTTACTGCTAACAGGTATTGAGAAATGATTATCTTTTTTTCCCACAACAATGACCTTTGACCCTAAGTGGCATTTGATGAGCTTGCTTTTTCTGAATGTTGCAAATAAAATTGAATAACTGAAAGGGGCACAGGAGGAGCAAGAATTGGAAAAGAGATTTAAAAGTATATCTAAGACATAAGGACTTCATCTCATTTAAAAAATGTACTCCATATATTTTTGCTGTTTATCTTCGTAAACATATATGTTTATCAAGATACAAGATTACATAAGTATATATTTATAATCTTGTTTCCAGTTGGCATCTGAGAGTAAGTTGGCATCTCTGTGTCATACATATACACATAAATGTGAATATATATGGATATATATGCACATGTTTATTTTTCATATGTGAATCTGTAACCATAGATCTATAATTGCATGAATATGCTTGGATCTAACTTATCTCGTTAGAAATGACTACATTTATATAAGTGTGCATACTTATATAAAATTTATTCTTAGTTGGCATCAGCCAGTGAGTTAGCATCTGGTGTAAACTTTTAAGTTTTCATTTATTGCTTTTGTGTGTGTATAAGGCATGAATATTAGAATGGGAATGTTCTTATTACTTCATATAGCTTCCTAATAATGATTAAATTAATGTAATCAAAGCACATAATTATTAACTTTATTCAAAAGTTAACTTTAGAGAGTAGTGAAGAGGTTTTTCTTACCAACTAAATCAAATGATAGAGATTCAGGTATGCATACTGAGCTGGAAAGGAGAAAACCGATGAAACCATCAGGAGTAAGGCATAACATATTAATAAGATCAGTACAATTTCCATGGGAATAGTGAACTTTTTTGTTTTTGCTTTTAGGAAACTCTGCTCGGGTAGATTTGTTCTGTATATGTATATGCAAACTTGGAGTAGGTAGATAGTCATTTGTCAATGATTTGTTCTTAATACAGTCATTTTGAAATTTATTGTGTTTGTTGTTAGGACAGTCTTTTTAACACTTGTTTTAGTACAGATAGTAAAAAGCAGGTTTGCTTTCCAAAATATTTTATTGATTTCTAATTGACATCCTAATCAATACTTTTATTACTAGATGACATAATTACAATAGGACAATGTCAACCAAATAACATGTGTGAGAAAGTAAATAAAAGCTAACCTCAATTATTAGAGGGTTTTTAGTAGAATTTTGTATTTATTTTCTGAAATCCAAAAGTCAAGTGCTATTAACAATGTTTTAAGATGCATTACAAGAAATGTGTGTATATGTATGTGTTCATGTGTTTTTGTTTACCTAGTAAATATATTGGCACTTACATTCAGCACATCAATTTATATACTTATTTATCCTTAGCACCCATTTTACGATTTATACAGGCTTGTTGGGCTGGTCTAAGGAATAAAATCAACTTTCTTTTACAGGAGAATGTATTCTTAGCTTGTTGTTTCTTGCATATCTTCACTGTATATTCATGTGATTGTTTTATGTATACCATTAGAATACATTTTAAAGAAGGATATGGCATGAGGAATTATTGGCTGTTAATGTACATAGAAAATTCAAGCTTAAATACCATTTACCTCACAAGAAAACCTCGTAGTAACTATAAGCTTTTTGTTAGGAGGATTGTTTATACTTTGGTGCTAGCTTGATACTTCTTTGGAGAAACCATTTATAGTATGTTTACAATTCGATAGGGTAGTTATTCTTCATTGAATATCATTGGTTAGTAATCAATTTGCTTTTTATATATATTAATTTGTTGAAAATAGAAACTCACTTTGAAACAGTGATATGTTTTATCAGTATAGTTCTCATTTGACTATAAAATGTGTTTAGAATTTAATAATTGATAAGTATTGCAGGTAATATTGATATTTGTTATTATTCTGTCATTTAAGAAAATCTTCAGAATAAATTACTTAACTGAATTTTGAACATCAGCTTTACATAATTGGATATGTATGTATATATTGTGATTTTTGTACATAAAACAGTGACCTAAATTTCAGTTTCAGTTTTCGGTTGCATTTTTGTTAGGGTGATTAGAAGCACAGTAATTTAATCATAGTCATTTTAACTGCATAGAATGCTTACATGTCTCACTCATGTTTAAGACCATGTGCATAGCTGATTGTGTCTTTAGAAATACAAAAATACAAAATAAATAGCTATCATTAGAAATGACTAATGTAGAAAGCTAACTAGCAAAAGTGAATCCTTTCTTTTTTCATGATGTGATTGTGCCTTCTGTGTGCATGTTATCGTGACAGTAAGATGATCTACTCAAAATGATGTAGGCATTCTGCAAGGCAGATAAAGATTTTAAGTACCTGTGCTGACTGGTCTTCCTAATATTGGTTAAGAGGTTGAACTTTCCCTTTATTCTGCTTCCTATGTGTGTTTCAGGCTACATTTCCTATATTTTTAAACCAATGTGTTTTAATCAGTATATTCAGCAAGTTAGCATTAAATTCAATATTCTAATTATTGTCATGTTATAAGATTGAGCATTTCTTCTCTTTATTAAATGTTGAAATATACAAGTCATTATGTTGTATATTGGTAGCTAAAAATATTGTTGAAGTGTAAAGGAGAAAAATCTAATTTTATATTGGCATAGAAAGAAAGCTTAACTTGTTTTCTTGCTCTTTTTTTTTATAGAGAACACCTGTTCCCAGCGCTGAAGCATTCCGATGGTTCTTTTAAAGCAGTAGTATATCTTATTTTCAAGGCATTTGGAAATGAAGGGCAAACTAATGTCTTGTTTTAAGAAACTGCTTAGTCCACCACTGAAGAAAATATCCAGAAATTATTTTCACTTTACATATAGGGGTTTCTTCAAAAAAAAAAAAAAAAAAAAAAAAAAGGAAAAAAAAAAAAGTCGTAAAAATAAAGAGGGAGAAAGGAGAATTGTCTAGTTTATTTACTTTCAATACCCTGATTCTTTCTTTGATGTAATTTAGCTATAGTAGTGAAGTTGTTGTCTATTTTGAAAGTGGCTGTAAAAAATAAGTT
>NW_012109864.1:319039-351533 GCF_000951045.1 Mandrillus leucophaeus
TTCAAGGCATTTGGAAATGAAGGGCAAACTAATGTCTTGTTTTAAGAAACTGCTTAGTCCACCACTGAAGAAAATATCCAGAAATTATTTTCACTCTTGGGTGACAGAGCAAGACCCAAAAAAAAAAAAGAAAAAAAAAAAGGAAAAAAAAAAAAGACATAAAAATAATGTGGGAGCTTGGAGAATTGGCCAGTCTATTTACTTTCAATACCCTGATTCTTTCTTTGATGTAATTTAGCTATAGTAGTGAAGTTGTTGTCTATTTTGAAAGTGGCTGTAAAAAATAAGTTTGGGTAAACCCCTGCTGTAAAATCATGTATCTTTGCAAAGTACATATCTATACTTCATTTTCAAATATATGTGTTTCAGTACTGTAAACTGTACAGATAGCAGCTTGTATTTTGTGTGTTTAGACACAAGGAGACAATCATGTCTGAGCATCTATGGAGATTAACAGTTTGTACACAACAGTATGGTTCTGCAAGTTAAATCTGGAGCAATAAATTTTAGCTTTAACTATTTTTTGCCAGTGGTTTAGAAGCAGCAACAGCACTGGCAACATTTTGCCATGCATCTTTCCATAGAGACTTGATGCCAAGTGTTACAAGACTAAAAGATGATGATGCATCCACCAGTTACCTTCAGTTTTATTGTTATAACAGGGGAAGATGTTATGAAAGTTTCAATTAATCTTTTGAGCACTATATTAGAGTAGTGGTTATGCACTTGCATTGCTTACAAACGAGCTGTACAGAAGGGTATACCTCCCAAATACTTAGTGTAGTTGACTTGTCCTGGGTTGCACTGTAAGGCGGAGTACTCAGAGTAGTTGGAAAATGCAGAATCAGTTGTATAATTTTTTTTTTATAAAAACAGTGTTTTTTAGGCTAAAGAATAAAGTATCATATCTTAGGAGGGGGAAATTTATAACTGACTTTTTTCCCCGGCCCAACATGGGCTGTATACGTTTTATTGTTTCTTAATTGTTTTCTTATTTTTTCTGTAGGAAAAAAATCTTAATAAAAACTACCCCAATGTTTTCATTTCATGTATGATATTAAATGGGTAGTTTTAACACTTGAATATGTTGAAGGCTTCTGCCTTGAGGCAGGACTTGATATATTTTTAATTTACAAAGAATTAAACATATTCATAAAAGTGAGGCATTTTATCTCTTTTTATTTTCTTTTCTCATAGCCACCCAGTTGGACTAGTGGTCTTCCCCTAGTCCCTCAGTAAAATGCTCCATTGCTGCCATTTCCATTCTTGTCACTTGACGCTTTCATCCTGAGAAGGCAGGGCTGCAGTCTGTGGAATTTCATAAATGCAAGACATACTCCTCCCCCTACAATCTACACACAAAGGATCTGATGCTTCATAGAACCTGTGCTACCTTTTCATGTAGGAGTTGGTTTTCTTATCACAGTCAGGGTTCTTAAGACCATCCCATCAGGACAAATATTTACATTTCATTTTATTTTTGTTTGTCTCAATTATAAAGACTATTTTCAGTTTCAGGAGTAGAACAGGGTTAAGCAAAAATATGTAGAGTATAAAAGTTGCCTACTGCAACTTTTTGTTCTTTGTCCACTAGCCAGTTGATTTAACCCACTACATCCATTAGCTTGCTGAAAAATGTTAGCAAAGTAAATCACGCGAAGAAAGATAATTTGAGAAGAGAATGGGTATGGTACAATGAAAGAGGCTGTAAAGATTAGGTAAGACTAGTAAGTGAATATTTTTAAAAATTTAGTTGTAGATTTGAATGGGATATGATAGGACAGAAAAGATTTTTTTAAAAGCAGAAAGAGTGTTTCATGGTGAAAGTACTGGGGGAGGGTGGACAAAGCATGCACACATGCCAATTTGAAAATCAAGTGTAACTTACCTCACGTAGAGTATGAATACATGGTCCACAGTTATGGTCAACAAGCATTTTCAAGAAAAAGTCATGATGTGTTACACCCATCCTTGTTTAGAGACGAGAATTAACTGATTACAAGCTAAAATGTGCTATATACTGTATTAATTTTGAGATAGCTTTCTACTTGATGTATATTTCTTTCAGGGTTTCAATCTAGTTAGAATTTCGGCTTCTGCTGTGGGACCAATGAGAGCTGTATGAGTTTTTTTTTTTTTCTTTTTCCATTATTTTATTTTATTTTTCTTTGTTTTTTGTTTACCAATTTGCTAATTAATTACAAGTAAGTGAAAACTTACTTTCACACTTGAATAAGCTTGCCTTGCTCTTTGGAAAATGATGATTGTTATTAATGAAGTGAAACAAACTTCTAGTCAGGCTATATTAGGCATACAATAACATAAAGATCTCATAGCAGTATACTGAGAGTCTAAAATACATTCTAGTATTGCATGTCTTGGTGTTCTTTTGTTTGTTTGCTTTTTAAAAGAACTAATGAATCTGTATATTGTAAACTGTGGTATTTTACATGTCAATTCATTTTTTAATGAAAGAAAATTTGTTGATTACTTAAATGAGAAAGTTTAGCGTTTCATTCATTCTCTTATGTTTTTTATTCTTGACATTGTTCTTTTATACCACCCACTTTTTAATGTTTTTGGTTAAACTCCATTTATATAATGTAGGGTGCATATAAAGTTCTCATTGGTGATGTTGAAGAAAGAGATGACTCTTCTGGCCTTTCTCTAGTTTTCTTTTTCATATGTCCATGTACTGAGAACTTGTAAAGCTTATCATTATAAACCTAAGGCAGTGATTTGAAGGTTTACATTTTTCATGATTTTAAAATACCAATGAAATGTAACTTTTAAAAATTCCTCGCTGTATGCTTTATATTCACTGTCAAGAAAATTCAGAATGTAGATTGTGTGGACAACTATACACAACTTAATAATTATATATCAGATAAACTGAATAAAAAACTTTGTAAGAGTGGTTTACGCACACAGGATCTTGTCCTCCCTAGGCGTGGATAGAGAGATGCCATAATCTGCCAGCATTTGGGGAGAGCATGGTAAATACTTGAGGCATTGATACATAGTGCAGTGAGCCAATTTCCTTTTCAATTGTCACTCAGCACCGTAACATCACGAAGAACATCATTAATGCAAACCTCTCACTAGGCCTTCAGACCAAAGTGGCTTTCCGATGGACTCTGCCTGTCTGTCTACAAGTGGAGTCAGATTCAAAGTAGAAATGTTTCCATCCTTGGGAGAGAAAATAGGAAGTCTTCCCCCACTGTAGGAGTATGTAAAGATGTCTCCTGGTTGCTTAATTCCCAACACTCAATTTCCTTCTTCTAAACACATTTATAGGGAGCGAGGGATGGTGGGCTTATTATGAATTAATATTAAGCAATCACTAAAAGAAAGAAATGTTCTGTTCCTTTCAATCAGAAACCCTGATATGTAAGTCGTGCAATTAATGCTAAAGCATATAAAGTCTTTAAGCTGATAAGTATCTGTAATCAAATAATGAAAAAAGGAAAGCCATTAAATGAACACAGTATTCAGGGTCAAATATGTTCAGCAAAAAGCCGTAGTGGGTCTTTGATCATGGTTAGATTCACAGTGATATCAAACAGTTGGTTCTCATGTAACAGCTAAATGTTTCAGATTTTTTTTTATTAAATTTGGCATTTCACACTGAGATCTGTATTCCTAGTGAATAAAAGACAGCTACTATATTAGGAGGGATTCCATTTTCACAATTGCAAAACAGATATTTCAGGAACATGGGCCACAAAATGTACTCCTTTCACAGTGTTCTCCTCTTCTGAACTGTGCAGTTATCTATTAAATTTTCTAATAGATATTTGTGTAAGGTGTATGTATGCTTGTGCAATTATTTAAAAAGCGGTTTTGGAAAACAGTGTATTTATTAAAGAAAATTACTTATGGGGCATGTACAAAACTGTAAAAAAAAAAAAAAAAAAAAAAGTAAAAAAAAATCACATTCAATTTGCCCAGTAAAGTTGTTTTTGTGAAATTTCTGTGTTGTTGAATAAAGGACTTTAGTATTCAAAATATCTCTATTTTTCCATGATAAATTTTCATTTGTGGGATCTTAAGCAATGAGCATATGATCATAAAAATTTAATTTTGTTTATGATAAAAAAGTTTATAATCCTACACTTGCCCTTATGTCAGTAGAATGAGTGCTTTGTATAAGTCTTTCATAAAATACTCCAGGGATTTTTCTTTTTGTTTCTCTTTATATATATTTTTCTCATATACTGAAAGAAAAGAAAAAAGAACATGATTCCTTATCCTAGTTTCTAGAGAATATATTTTTGTTGAAAACTCAAAACGTGTAAATAGGGGAAGAACTGAATGCACCCAAACATTTCTCCTTCCTTCTGCATGATAAGTGTGCCGGGAGAAAACATCTCAGGTATTTTTTTTTTTTTTTAATACCGTGAATGCAGTGTTGGTGATGCTACTTGAAAGCATTAATGTGCATGAAGAAATATGAAACACTGGAATTCTGTCTTCAGCCACTCTCAGCAATACTCTGAGATGAAATTTTTATTGTGTTACTTTTTTTATTATGGAATATTGTGGTCCACACAGGTTAGTTGATAGTGAATGTGCTTAACACTTATTTCACTGCTTCTCAGTACAAGGTCCAGTTTTTTGATGCCTTATAAACTACAAAAATACGTAGAACATGGTTTTATATCTTGCAAATATTTAATATGGTTTCAAACACAGAACTTCATACAATTGAAAGAGTTCATATCTATAGAATATAACACTGTATTAGAACATGTTTATACATTTATTAAACATTAGCATGTGTTAGTGTAATGTCAAAAACACAAAATATCAGGGCTAAGGCAACAGAATTGGAATATACATGGTGAGAAAAGATAGATACTTTTTATTATGCGGGTTCCTGAATACGCAGTAATTTTCAGGTAAGTCACTATGCTTCTGTATCATATTTTGGTATAAGCAACAACATTATGACAAATAGATTTAAATGGATTTTCAAGGTAATACTTATTTTTTAATTTAAATCATCAAAGATACAAGTACTTGGATGTTCATATGTAATGATAAAACAATAATATTTCAGGAGAGTTTGAATAAACCAAAACGACAAGTGGGGCAAGGAATATCTGTAACTTATTTAGATACTGAGTCTGATAATAATTTCATATGAACTTTGCACAAACATGTATTTTTTTCAAGTGTTTATTGGTGAAAGTTGTTTTTGTTTCTGTATTTTCTGCAGAAACTGCTTTCCATTTTTTTCCACTCTTGTCTTTTCTTCTTTCTTTTTCTTTTTTAACTTTTAAGTTCCAGGGTACGTGTGCAGGTTTGTTACATAAACTTGTGTCATGGGAGTTTGTTATATAGATTATTTCATCAATCAGGTATTAAGCCTAGTACCCATTAGTTATTTTTTCTGATCCTCTCTCTCCTCCCACTCTCCACCCTCTGAAAGGTCCCAGTGTGTGTTGTTCCCCTCTATGTGTCCAAGTATTCTCATCATTTAGCTCCCACTCATAAATGAAAACGTGATATTTGGTTTTCTGTTCCTGTGTGTGTTAAGGATACTATGTCTTTTTTAGTGGAGAAGAAAATATTATTTGAAGTAAACACAATGAGCACAAATTTAAGGTTATATTTGCATATGCTACATAAGTAGCATAGTTATACATAAAATTTTTGCTTATTTCAAAATTTTGTTTTTAATCTTTTATTCTAATAGCTTGTGATCTATCTTTGTGCTTTTTAAAATTCAGATTTTTGGGGCCAGTTTATAAGTCAATGTTTCTTAATTTCAATGTATTTATATAAAATGAAGTATCAACCAAATTATCTTTTTAGGTAGGTCTGTGCTTTGTTTACAATATGTTACTTATGACAAAAAATCATTCTGGTTAACAGGTGTTATACTTTCACAAATTGGAAGCAATGTATGTATCTCCTTCCAAGAACACTACTTTAAAAACTATTCTTATGTCTAACATAAGTATGAAGTATTTTTAATACTGAACTGAGTTGCATTACTTCTTTAACAGTTAGATAGTAGGAGAGTATGTTTGCCTGGCTGGAGTTATGATCTTCTCTTTACAACTTTTCTGAAAGGTAATCTTCTATTTAAAATCTTACAGCTTCCAGAAAACTGCATAGTTGTAAGGGAAATTGGTAAAGAACATTTAAATGGTACTAGTTAACCGTTGATACTATCCTAAAACAAATGTAACTAAAAATCCTTATTCATTTTATCTTTTAACAACTTTTTCAAAAAGTTGTTTCCATGACTTGCCTTATACTTTTATTTAAAACATTAATATTGAATTAATGTGCGTATGTGCATATATAGACATACACACAAATGTGTGTTTTCGTGTAGGTAGATCAATCTGTGTATGTATGTGTGTGTTTTATTCAACAGAGTTTAGGCCATGCTCTAGAATAGCTGCGGGCTGGCCTAGGTTATTAAGAATCTCTAGGGGAAAGGATTCTGTCGCTATTGTACAGTTGAAATTAAATTAGATGATTCAACATTTTATGATGCTTGACCTATTCCTTGGGAATTAGAAAATTTGGTGAGGCCACATAAACTCTTTTGGGCTTGTTAGGTATGCTTTAATGAGTTGCCACTTTAGTTCACTGTATGCTATTTTTAGCCTCTTGAGGAATTTTGTTGAAAATTATGTGTATAATTTATTTCCCTAATACTTTCTTTATCTTCATATAATTTGAACATTTGGGGCATATTTATATTCTGTTGGGCTGTTTGTATAGTTGAACATTGAGTGCACATCCAACACTAACATGTAACTTTATCTGGAGCATATATGCTTTGACTATACAGAAAAAGCCTTTATCTCAAAGGAATTTATGATATCTACAGAGCAGTACTGAGAAGAACATTAGGAACATTTTGTTGTGTTGGCAGACTACCAATTGACGTAATTTCTCATTTATTCAACAAATATTATCGTGTGTCTTCAATGTAGCAGCTACTGAGGATATCAAGATGAACAAAATATGATTCCCAACACTCTGACATCACCATGGAACTCAACCAAATGGCTAAAACAAATATACAAATACATAATAACTGTGGAAAGCATTTGTTATGAAAAGAGCAGGCAACATGAGGAGGAGTGGTAGAAAATAGTAGAGTGAAGCTCTTTGATTTCAACACTTTCCAACTGAGAGAAGGAGGTAAGACCTGAATACTCCTAGAAATAAAGACAAAGAGATTAGGAATGGTGGGGAAGAAGAGGATAAGTGCAAAGTGCTGAGAAATACTTAGTCCGAGCTGCTATCGTGTCTCATGGAGATTACTTTCATAGCTACCACAATATTCTCCTTCCATTTATTCTTATCTGTCTTCAACATATTCTCTATGCTTCGGCTTGAGTTAACCTTTTACAACAAACACAACACACACACGTTTATGTGATTCCATGTTTATCATCAATGACTTCCCATTGTTATTAGAATAAAACCCAAAATGTGATCTATAAGGCCATTTGTGGTCTGGCTCTGCAATCTTATTGCATATCATGTCACTCCTTTCTCTCTAAGTTCCAGCCACTTGGACTTTCTTCCAGTCTCTGCAAGTCCTATTTATACATACAAATAAAAACTGGAGTTTCCCACATTTACAAGATGGGCTTTCCCTCCCACCTCAGAATATTCTGTTCACGGTGCTCTTTTTTTTGCCATCCAGGCTGGAGTGCAGTGATGCAATATAGCTCACTGCACCGTCAACTCCTGGTCTCAAGCAATCCTTTTGCCTCAGCCTCCTGAGTAGCTGGGATTACAGACACGAGCTACCACCCCTGGCTACTCATGTTGTTCTTAATACCTAGAATTCCCTTTCCTTTTCTCTCCTCCTGGATAATGCCTCTTCATTCTTCAGAAGTTTTTGATTCCTTTTTAGAAGAAATCCCTTCCTAATTATTGTGACTGCCAAAACTCATCTAATGTTTTTATTTTTATTTTTGTTCACTTTTATTTATATTTATATTTATTTATTTATTTATTTATTTATTTATTTATTCATTGTAGATGGAATTTTGCTGTTACTGCCCAGGCTGGAGTGCAGTGGCCCAATCTCAGCTCACTGCAAGCTCCGCCTCCCAGGTTCACGCCCTTCTCCTGCCTCAGTCTCCGGAGTAGCTGGGACTACAGGCGCCAGTTACCATGCCTGGCTAAATTTTTTTTTTTTTTTTTTTTTTTGTAGACACGGGGTTTCACTGTGTTAGCCAGGATGGTCTCAATCTCTTGACCTCATAATCCGCCCATGTTGGCCTCCCAAAGTGCTGGGATTACAGGCGTGAGCCACCATGCTCGGCCAAAACTTATTGTAGGCTCTCGAAGTACCTTATACCCCTTCATAGCAATTATTGATGAATTATTTCATTCAATAAATATTTACCATGTGCTCTCCATTTATCTAGGCAACTCATAGTTTCCTTTCTAGTGGAAGAAAAGATGTTATTAAGTAGTAAGTAAATATACATGCACACATATAAATGCATATATGCGTATATAAAAATATATATACATACAAATGTCACATGGTAATACGTGCTATGAATGCAATTTAGGAGGGGACATGAGATTGATTAGGAATACCTGTAAGCTGAGAAAGTATGGAAGATAATTGGAATTTTAAAGGAGTAGTTAGGAAAAACCTAGCTGAGAAGATGACATTGGAAATAAGACACGAAAGAAGCATGGAAGTAAGCCACATGGATACCTTAGAAATAGCCTAACTGGCAAAGGGAATTAACAAATATGAAGACCTCGTGACAAGAATGGGTCTGGAATTTTCAGGGTCCGGAAAGAACCCATTGTGTCTGAAGTGCAGTGAGTAAGAGAATAGCAAAAAATATGGTTAAAAAAGAGACAAGATTGCGTAGTGCCATGTTAAACACTTTGACTTATACTCAGTGTGAGAAAGGAAATCTTTGGAGGGTTTGATTAGAAGAAGACATAATCTGATATATATTATGAAAGGACAACTTTGGCTACTGTGTTAAGAATAGGCTATCAAAGGTCAAGGGGAAAAGAGGGAGACCAGTTTGGGGAAGCTAATTCTGTAATCCAAGTGAAAGAAGATAGTGGAAATAGGGTGTTAGCAGTGGAAGTTGTAGAAAACAAAAAAGAGGTTGAGTTCAGCATATAATTTGAAATAAAGGCAACAGGATTTGTAGACAAATCAGGATTTACATATGTAAAGAAGAGAATAATCGATAATGACTTCAAGTTTTTGACACGGACAACTATAAAAACGCAGTTGCCATTTACTGAGATGGAGAAGACTAAATTTTGTTTATGGCCATACACAATTTAAACTGCTTCTAACACACTCAAGTGAGGATACCAAGTATACGACTGAATATATGGACTTAGAGTTAAAGGTACATTTATAAACTGGAGATATGGATGGTATTTAAAAATAATGAGCCTGGATGAGATTATTAAATAAGTGATTGTGGATACATACAAGGGAGAAAGGTCAAAGTCAGACCTGGGGCTCACCTACAACAACTGTACCTTCACCCTCCCTACTATAATCATCACATGGTTGCTGCCCATCTCTCCTATTGAACAAAGTAGAGAATAAGTGGAAACTCAAGGAAAAGTTCTGCAAGTGAATTATTTCAGTTCCTCCTTTTCCTGGTAACACATATTCCTTTAACTACTAGTTACTCTAATCCACAGGTGGTTAACTACTCATCCCCCTCAATTTATCCCTTTTCCACTGCATGTAAAAGCATGTAGTTGTTTATTTATGTTTATCCATACACAATATTCTGACGCAATAATTACATTGTACATGACAATAT
This sequence comes from Mandrillus leucophaeus, assembly GCF_000951045.1. Lineage (NCBI taxonomy): Eukaryota > Metazoa > Chordata > Mammalia > Primates > Cercopithecidae > Mandrillus > Mandrillus leucophaeus. The sequence continues at coordinate 328,849 of NW_012109864.1, forward strand.
TTTTCTCTCAACGCATATATAAATACATGAGTTAAAAGTTTGATGCTGAGTGTAATTTGTGTATTTAAAAAATTAAGCACAATTCTACTAAAATTTGTGTAACACAATCTACCTGTCCTTATATTCTTTGTTGGCAATTGCCTTAAAGGAGATGAGATTATTATTGCTATTTAACATCTCTGGGTGCTGAAATGTTTGAACAGAAAAGTGGGTAGATGTTAAAAACTACAAATTGAGAATTGAGATGAATTTGGGTGTGCTCCCAATCACAATAAAGGCATAATATGATTTTCAGTTTCGCCTAAACTTTCCTTTACAAGGGAAGAAGTTGGTTCATGACTATTGAAATATTCGAATGCAGTGATTTCACTAATTACTGTTCTTGTTCTTTTACCCTCTAGACTTTACAGAGTTTATCATAAACATTTTCACTAATAGCCAAAATGCATTCCAGGGGAAATGGTTAGTCCATAATTACTTCTTTATATTTTACATGGGAAGAGAAAGTATTTTGCATCAGAATTTTCTTAGACTTAAGTTTCATTTTAAAACCTGCTATTGGACAGAATCTCTACATAGCACAAGATGTCAGTTGAATCCTTACCACTTGAGTTCTGAGGACTAAAGAGTGACTAGCTCCAAATCCCAAAGAACTGAATAGTAATTGCTGCAGCCCATCAAAATCCCAAGGACCTCAATATATCCAGAACAAGAAAAGAAGCAATGACTACAACAAAAACTGAAATGGTTGATTTCACAACTTGGTAGAAAATGTTAAGAATGTTACAAAAATATCAAGAATGAAAAAATTTGAGTTGTAAAATAACTTAGGAATAAAACTACAATCTACACTTTCTTTAGGAGCTTGGGCCACATTGTCACCATGGATGACTACAGAACTTCTGAGGCTTATCAACAGATCCCATAACTAACAAATACATAAATATCCACAGCAATATATCACTTGTATAAGGGTTAATTTACAAGCAGAATTATTAAATGCAATTCTCACACTGACATTATAACAAAATTGTGAACCTGAGAACATAGAGTACTTCTCAGTTTATGAAGTCTATCGTGGACCAAGTTCTTAAATAGCTAATTTAAAGGAAGCTGGCACACAATTTAAAGATGTAATTTGAGTCATAGTTGATGATATACTTTTACTTGTTTAGCCTTTTATGCAGCTTGTTTGCATTCCTTGAACAGATTTGCTGTTTCTATTCTAACTGCATTGTGTATGGCATGAGAAATGCTGATTAATTCTTGTGGGTAATCATCATACACGCTGCCAATGTTGTACATTTATATCTTTCATTTCATAATCTATGTATACATTCCTTATGTTATTAGTGGAAGTGGCATATAATAGGTAAATAAACCTGCTCTTGATTTAGATAAAAAATGACTGCTGATCCTTTCTATCTTTAAAAGAAATTTCATTCGATGGGGAAATCTGGTATAGCTGTTATTTGCTTGAAGTAGCTTTAAATAGAATTCTTTAATTGTCTCTACAGCTGCCACCCACAGTAAACTTTAAAATATCAATTGTAATTGAAAGATAAATTTGCATTTTTAATGACATTAAGTTAATATATCTTACTTTATGAACTCTAAGAAAGTAAAGCTGTTCAATGCTACTGGAGTGTCCCTTGAACAGACCTTTTGGATCATTTTCATACGTATATTGTAGATGAGTATTTCATCTACTTACTTTTAAATAGAGAAGTAACATATGACTTCCAGGTGAACCTAATTTAGTAGAGTACTTAAAAGTTTGTTTAGAGAATAGTGAGTGAGTAAATAGGTTTTTAAATGATGGGCTATAGTTTGAAAAGGCATTTCACTACAGGTCCTAAAGTATTTAAAAGGAAATAAAGTGCATCATTCATTACTTTGAGGTTTATAGTCAGATTACAATTTACATCAGAGTTATGTAGTGAAAGAATGAAAGAAAAAACAGATAATATAAAAAGCGAATTTTTCCTTATCTTTATAACCTTATTCCTAACTTTACCAGTCTTTTGTTGATGTGCTAAAATAGAACCACTAAATCAGATGGTTCGACTCCATATATCCAGCCTTCCTGCTGTCTAGAAGAGTAAATGGTTTCTATGAGAATGAAGCTGTTTAGAATATCTTATTTCATACTAAGTTATTCTGTTAAAAAGGTAGAAAGTGTAACTACTCACAATGGATGAAACAATAAAGGGGACTGCATCTCAGATGACTGAAATGTCCTGAGGAAAGACTAAAGTAAAACTCATGTTATTTTATCCTATTTTCTTTGTCTTTTCAGTACTCTCAGTTGGCTTTATTCTGAGGCTTTATTTATGTCTTTTGTGGCCTTTAGCACTTTGACAGTTTATTTTCCATTGCTAGTGATTTCTGTATAGGGAACAATTTTTGTTCCTGACAAGTTCAGAAAAAAATCTCAGAATTAATACTGAATGGATCCATTTGGCTGAATTGGATCATGTGCTCAACCCATAACTAGCTGCAAAGGAGGCTAAGCAAAGATTTGGTTTATCTTAGCCTATCCCTAAAATTGGGCCAGGGGGTACTGCCTCTTCCTATGACATTTACTGAGAATGAAAGAAAAGTAGTTCTCCAGGGAAAACCGGGGTTTGTTTATTAGAAACAGAAATAAAAATTGATAGTGGGCAGGAAAAAATGAATGAAATGAAGCAAAGAAGGAAGAAAGAACTAAAAGGGATAAACAGAAGAAAGAGAAAACAAAGGAAAGAGAAGGAAGAGAGACGGAGAGAGAGCAGGAGGGAAGAAAAGACAGAAGGAAGGAAAGAGAAATAATATGTGGCTCCTATATCACGTTATACTGAAGGGTTAATAGACAAGGACGCAGCAGGAGGGAGGAGGCAGAGAACTGAGATCTTAGCTGGAATTCTAATAGGATCATTAATTTCTGTATAATTGTATGATAACTCTATTTGGTTAACTTGAAAGATCTATTTTTATTAATTAGTCATGTATATGCATAAACACACACATACAACACACAGGCATACACAATACCATTATGTCTATGATTGAGTCTACATGAACACAACACTATTTCTGGGATGAAGAAAACAATTTATGATGAGTTTGATAGCCTTTTCGGCAAAATTCTATCCATTATGATCACACTATTCCTTATAGAAATGTGTGCAAATGTTGATTGTATAGAAGATGAGCAGTAGGTTTATATATGAAAGGTTCTTTTTTTACAGAGAACTAAGACAAGATCAAACATCCTAAAATACAAATCAAATTTTAGCCACCAACTTTAACATGCATTTTACACAGATTCTTTAATTGTATTTGCTGCCTCATGATTGAACCTACACTTTGCTTGATTCGACCCAATGAGAATGATTGAAGCCAAAGGTTTACCAGTTTAAGCATACTTTAATATTGTTCATCTTTAACTCAATTACATTATGCTCATGAGAAAATTCTTATTTATTATTTCTGGGACAGCAAAATTATTTTCCTATTTTATGCTATTATTTTATCAGATAATAAAACTATATGTAACCCAATATGTAAATGGTTATACCAACATTGCTATGAAGACAAAGATGGCGAAATTGGAGGAAGTAAACCATGGCTGGTAGTGCTAGCTGGCTTAATATGCTTTTTTGTTGTTGTTGTTGTTGTTGTTGTTGTTGTTGTTGTTGTTGTTGTTGAAAAGGTCAAAGTCTAAATCCTGCACACATGAGTCTTGCTTCTACTTAGGCATATAAGGGGTTAGAGAGTATCACTACCAACTTTACAATGCAAAAAACCTAGACAAACAGCAAATTCATGACTTTTCTTGAGCCTATGGGAGTGCTGATATCACATGACACCAACTGGCCCCAAGCCTAAGAAGAGGCATCTACAGAGAAGAGACATGTTGTGCCCCAACTTACCAAGAAAAGATGTACCTAAACATTGGCTCTAACTGAAAAGGGGAACAACATGCAAGACCTGATTGGTGACTTTGGTAGAGAGATGGAGACGATGAGGAAAGCTCAAATAGGAATATTAGAAATGAAACACACAGTAACAGATTAAAAATGCCTTCAGTGACGCAGCCGAGGAAAGAAGAATCCATGACCATGAAGAAATGTCTCTAGAAATCCCCCAAACTGAAATAGGATGGGAAAAAAGAGAAAATCCAGTATACAAAAGGTACTTTGAAGTAATGCCACATAATATTTGATGTGAAAGAATGGGTGTAGCAAATTCACATGCATAAAATGGAAAACTAAGTTTTTGAAAGACTTGGTTCTAATTTAAAAAGCACATGTCAGAAGATCCTTAGAAAATAAAGACAACAATTTGTTTAGCAGTTCAGGTCCCTTTTACATAATGTTTGGTCATTCGGGCATATGTGGCTTGTTTGACTGACAGATGTCAGCTTCCACTGGGCATAAGGCAGCAAGGAAAGCATTTGACTTCATGCCACTCTACCATATGAAAAAATCCCTACCCTGAAGAGTTTTAACAGAGATGGCTGTAGTTCCACTGAGGTTGGTTTAAGTATCATTTCCTTGTCTTTTTTTATCTTACTCTCTATAGATGAACCTAATTAAAATGGCCTATTTAAGCAGTAAATAACACTTTTAAGTAAGTTGGCTTAAAGAAAAATAAGAACTTACTGACCTGTGTAACTGAAAAGTCCAGTAATCAGCAAGGCTAAGTCTGGGTGCTTAGGGGATATTGGCAGGTGTCTTTCCCTCTGTCCCTCATCTGTGCTTCACTCTTTTTAGTATCATTTTCAGGCAGAGTCTCACTCTCAGTGACAACATGGTCACCAGCAGTTCCAGTCATACTGTATTTCAGTTGCAACTCAGCAAAATGTTTCTGAGAGAGAGAGAGAGAGAGAGAGAGAGAGAGAAAAATCCTCATTTGGCTCATCATAAATTTTTTTACCTATCCCTGAATCACTGATCAAGGAGACAGAATGCAGTCTTCAAACAGGACAGGTGAGGAGAATGTGCTCAGTCCCTCCCTCCCTGCAGGGCTACGCGTGTGAAACCAGCCCACCTGACTCAACAGGATTGGGAAGAGAGGAGGGCCAGTGTAAGGAGAAAAAGTGGAGAGTTGCTACCATAATAAGGAGGAATATACACAGGGCAGGGAAACATAGTTCACTGTCCACTACATGGGGAAATAGAAACTCATAATGTGCCTGGCACTTAAATTTCTTTAAAAAAAAATTATTTATTTATTTATTATTTTTTATTTTATTTGTTTTTTTTTTAAATTTATTAAGTAGAGAAAGAGGAAGTAACTACACAGCAACTGGAGCCTATGATACTGTTGGAGCAATAAAGCAGTATTCTCAAGTGTTTTAATCCATACTTTAATTGTTGCCCAACATGTCAGTATTTAACATAGAAAAAAATAACTAAAGGAAGATGCTCACTTTATAAAGATACAGCTTATATTTGACTCTTGTGAACCCATAAAGACTGTTCCCTCTTGCTCTCCAATTTAGAATGGAGAAAATAACTGTATAATCTAAGATAATTTGGCCTTTTATTTTAATACAGACAAATAAATTATAAATGTATGAGTAAAAATAAAACACCTAAAATAGGTAATGCAAAGAAAGAATAATTTATTGAATTCTGAGTTAGGTTTCTCTTTATATTCAAACAGTTAAGAGACTTTTTTTTGGATTAAAATAGGCAGACCTTTGTTACAGATAAAATGAAAAGTTTGATCCAATGGACATTATCATGAAATCTAAGAAGTATAACATTTAAATACACCTGTAAGAAATTCATGGTTTCTTTCATTTGTGATAATGAAAGCTTTCAAACTAAATAAAACAGATTTCTTTTTTAAAAAAGTTTAGACTTAATGGATCTATATTCATATTTACAATTTTCAAATTGTTAATTCCTGACTCATTAGTATAATACACATACAGGCACACATGCATACATTACATAAACACTGATTTTTAAAAAGAAGTGGCATCCTAAAATAAAGACTTTATGTTTATAGCATTGATAACATTAAAACATGTACATCTTAAAAGCCTAACTGATTAATTGACAGAAAGGATTCTTATAACATTTCATAGTGGATAGTTCAAATATAGCTACAGCTGTTTTTATTGGTCCATAATATTTAATTTAATACTCAGTCACTTACTTGTACACCTCCTCTTTAGGATGAAAAGTCACCTAAGTGGGTCAACTACATTATTTATCCCAGAAAAGGTAACTTTTTAGAGTTCATATCACAAAATGCAAGTGTCACAAACTTAGGTAACTACATAAAATATGATTTTTCTCAAAATATTACTCTAAAGAAAGTGGACACCAAACAAGCATACATCTGAATAAGCCTCATCAATGTTAAAGGTTGATGATATCAGCATGACTTAATTTCAATTTATTTTGCTTTAAAAAAAAATTGATGTATTTATAAATTATGCATTTTGTAAAAAAGAAAAAAAAAGAATTTCAAGTAATGGAAAGTACTGAGGGTAAAAAAAAAACTAAACTAAACTGAACAAACTTTAACATCTTTGAAAGAAGCCTATCCTGTTGAGATATCCTTTCCACCCCAACTTCAGCCCTGGAAATATTTTTTATCCAATGGCAAATAGTACTCCTTTAATTGTTACTTAATCGTATTTTGTCAGGCATCAACAGATCTGTGGTGACAGGATATTCATTTGCAAATGTGTTAACTTTTCATGTACAATCTGGTAACATTTCCTTAACTTAAATGAACTCTTGTCCAATCTCTTATTTTACCAGAGCACTGCTAATTGAAGTAAATGGAAAAGCCTCCTAACTGGGCCTTCACATTTCCCAAACAGGTCCAAAGCAAAGCAAAAAAAAAAAAAAAAAAAAAGAGAGAGAGAGAGAGAGAGAGACTTATTGAGCTCCTTTACTTGCCATTGCTTAGTCAAACTTTTTAATATAACTATCTCATACACCCACACTAAACACTTGCATCAATACCTCACATTTTTGAAATGTTAAGCAACTTTCAAATGTTTGATTTATAATCCTTTTTTTTTTATTTCCCTGCCCTTGACCCCAAATTATGATACTGACAACAAATTTTGTTTATGTTAAATGCTAACTATAAATCTCACCAGTTTTCTCAGTAGGTTAAGACACGATTCCTCAGCCTGGGATTTAACGTGCGAAACCAGTTCCAGAGCGTAGTTTCCAGCCTCATTTCCCATTTTTCTTCTATGGAAACTATGGCTGTGTTTACTTTTTCTGTTAGTATAAGTCCACCTAGTAGCAGATAATAGGACAGGATAAGAGATGCAAGAGATTTATTGCAGGAAGGAGCATAAAAGTTTGTGAGAAGCTTTCAGGACATAACGGATGTCTGACACCTGTGTAAGGAAACAGGTTACGATGGAAGACTGGGTAGGATGAGTTTTGGATTATAACAAAGTTCCAAGAAAGAGCTGCCTCAGGCCGAGCGCCGTGGCTCACACCTGTAATCCCAGCACTTTGGGAGGCTGAGGCGGGCAGATCACGAGGTCAGGAGATCGAGACCATCCTGGCTAACACGGTGAAACCCCGTCTCTACTAAAAATACCAAAAAAATAGCCAACATGGTGGCGAGCACCTGTAGTCCCAGCTACTCTGGAGGCTGACGCAGGAGAATGGCGTGAACCCGGGAGGCGTAGCTTGCAGTGAGCGGAGATGGTAAGACTGCACTCCAGCCTGGGTAACAGAGTGAGACTCCATTTAAAGAAAATATGGCACATATGCACCATGGAATACTATGCAGCCATAAAAAAGGATGAGCTTGCGTCCTTTGTAGGGACATGGATACAGCTGGAAACCATCATTCTCACCAAACTATCGCAAGAAACAGAAAACCAAATACCGCATGTTCTCACTCATAGGTGGGAACTGAACAATGAGATCACTTGGACACAGGAAGGGGAACGTCACACACTGGGTCCTATTGTGGGGAGGGGGGAGAGGGGAGAGACAGCATTAGGAGATATACCTAATGTGAATGACGAGTTAATGGGTTTAGCACACCAACATGGCACATGTATACATATGTAACAAACCTGTATGTCGTGCACATGTACCCTAGAACTTAAAGTATAATAAATAAATAAATAAATAAATAAATAAATAAATAAATATTTTTAAAAGAAAGAAAGAAAGAGCTGCCTCAGCTGATCCACAAGATAGCTCATTGCCTGGGGTCCTTTGTCAGGATGTTAAATCTGGAGAATGTTAAGTCTAGAGAATGTGCCCCCAAGTCAATGAATTCTTTCTTACTCCGTCTTATTTTCTGGCCCTTATGATTAGGCATTTTCTAAATGCAAACTCAAGGCTACTTTGCAGACCCTTGATGGTACATGCTAGCTAATTCTTGCAAAGTACATTGAGAAATGCTGTAGGATTCCACTGCATGTTCTGAGGGATCAGGGTATTGTGCAGAGCCAACATCCTCAGGGTCATGTCCCCATCCCATATTTCAAAATTCCAGATTTTTCAAACCAGGACCCTGAGTCTAGCATAACAGAACTGCCCTTGCCAAGCGTTCTAAGGTCTCTGGATCTCATTGACTTTATCGGATCTTTGGTATACTACTTAACTATGCTTTTCTTCCATTCCAAGAGAAAAAGGCTTTTAGTAGGCTATCAAGAGTTTGGCTTTCACACTTATTAACTACTTGCTAGTGGCCCTCAGTTTCTTACCCTCTGCAAGGAATCAGTATCAATACAATTTAATATTAAGTAGCCAACTTGATTATCTTTCAAATGCTTGAACCATTATACCTGCAAGGTAGATCATCACCCAGTGAAATCTTCAGCAATTGGGCCTTGTGTCAAGGACTCTTCATGATTCACCTTTCACTGAAAATGAGTGGTTAGTGGGCCATAGCCAAATTCCCATGTATCATGTCTTTTCCACATCACTCTCATCTCTCTACTACTTCATTAGTGGAGCCCACAGAAAACCAAATGCCAAAAAAGAACGGGACAGATGAGAGATTTGGGAAGGAAATAAGCAGCCAGAGTGTGAGGGTAGGCTTTAGATATGATATAAGTTTGTTAGCTCTGAGAGGAGAAAGAGAAGAAAGTGGATTGGGTAGAAAGAGTCTCAAACTGTAGCACAACCCAATAAAGATTTGGTTAGGCTGATGAGGAGCCTTCTAGGGACAAAATCCATGTTGGAGAAGTCCCATACATTGTCTTGCCATGGTCAGTATTGAATGGGAACAATCATTCAATAGAAAGTGCTTGAGGCCATCAGTCAGTGATGTTCCCTATAGCAGGAAATCTAAGCAGCACAGTTTGTTTTGTTTGTTTTGTTGTGTTTTGAGATGGAGTCTCACTCTGTTGCCCAGGCTGTAGTGCAGTGGCTTGATCCTGGCTCACCGCAGCCTCTACCTCCCACGTTCAAACAATTCTCCCTGCCTCAGCCTCCCAAGTACCTGGGATTACAGGCACCCACCACCACACCCGGCTAATTTTTTTTTTTTTTTTTTCCTGAGACGGAGTCTCGTTCTGTCGCCCAGGCTGGAGTGCAGTGGCGGTATCTAGGTTCACTGCAAGCTCCGCTTCTTGGGTTCATGTCATTCTCCTGCCTCAGCCTCCCGAGTAGCTGGAACTACAGGTGCCCGCCATCACATCCAGCTAAATTTTTTTTTTTGTATTTTTAGTAGAGACGGGGTTTTGCCATGTTGGGCCAGACTGGTCTTGAACTCTTGACCTCAGGTAATTCACCCACCTCAGTCTCCCAAAATGCTGAGATTACAAGCACGAGCCACCATGCCTGGCCTGAGCAGCACATTTTATTGTACACCTCTGTGACTATTTCTTTAGCACATCGATGATATAGTGATTGAGAACATAGATTTGGGAGTCAAATTGTGTGAGTACAAATACTGCTGAGCTACACCCTAATCGTGAAATTTCAGATGAATTTACATATGTGATGTACTTTTTCATATTTAAATTGATAATAATAGTTACATTCACAGAACCATTTTGAGAGATTAAAAAGTCATTCATGGTAAAGCTGTCATTATGATTTTGTCCACAGTTCAGCTATTCAACAAAAAAAATGTAACTTGTTTCCTTTTTTCATAACTGAACTCATTGTTTTCATGTTGATCTTTAATCCTAGCTAGTGTTAGAAATGAAATCTTAGGTAATTCTGTCTTCCTCAGTTAGCACAGTGATTTTGAGCCCTATTGTTGAGGCTCAGAAAATGATACCCCAAAACGTGGTGCTTTGGCATGCTGAACTAAAGAGGCAGCCTTAAGGTCTCTCTCTGACTTTTCCCAGGCCCCCTGTCTCTCTGATGCTTTTACTCTCCTGAAGCACCAGGAGAGACTTTCTCTGGAATTTCCTTATCTGACTAGGTAAGTAACTTTCCTAAAGAAATGGAATTGCATTAAGACACTTCTTCTCTAATAATCTCATCAAAAGAAACAAACAAACAAGCCAGGAAACAATAATCACTGGAGAGGAGATAACTAAAAGTCATCACTACACCCAGACAGATTTTCATCTATTCTTCTGAGAGCAGCTTCTTCAAGAGACTACCTAAGAAATTGTATCTGCATAAAAAGACCACCTTTGTTCCTGTGTAGTTCCACCTCTAGGTTTCCCTAACTTGTCAGTCTCATCCAGCTTCCCAAGAGTGTTATTTACAAAATAAAGTCTCTCTACATCTCTCCCAAATATAGAAATTTTGAAAGTCTCAACCATCTGGCCCCTCTTTAAATCCTATACTTTGTGTGTGGCTCAGTGTTAGTCTGCTTTAAATACATTTTTTATGCCTTTTTCTCCTCTGAATCTGCCCATTGTCAACTTACTTTCAGCAAACCTCTAGAAGGTAGAAGGAAAGCATTACCTTGACCCTTTCACTATTTAGAATCAGACTTCTGTGGTTCAAATACTAACTCTGCTATTTCTAATTAAGGGACTTTGGGCAAATTACTTCTTTGTGACCTGGTTTTGTCATCACAAAATGGTGAAACTGTAGTGATGATTCCTTCAAAATCTGGTTATTACTCAAATAAAATTTGGTAAGAATAATGCCCGGCCTTATTAAGTTCTTGATCAAGGCTAGATCTTACTATTCTTATTTTTAGGTTTAAATAGGACCCATCTTGGTTTAGGTGTCTCAATCCTATCTAGGCATTTAATTATATCTTCCAAAGTTATGGTAGATTAGAATTAGGGGTTCTTTCCAGAAACCTACCAGTGTCTAAGCCCTAGCTTCCTCCTGCGTTATTTTTCATTTTACTTACTGGAATCCTTATGTAGTCTGTGTGGCGAGGTCTGGTTCTTTATTCCTTGTTTATGGAATAAACTTTATGCCTTTAATGGTTCAGGGCTTAGCTTCTTCCACTGCAAAATCCTTGTGTTTTGAGATTTGAAGCCTTTGGGTTTTGAAAATAAAGAGGGTTTTCTTTGCATATTGTGAGATCTCTCCCCTAATGTAATAGGGAGAATAGGAAAGGGGACAAAAAGTAAAATAAAATATATGCAGGAGACAAATCTTAGTTAATATCTCAAAATATTATTCCTCTACAATGTTTCTATTTAGGCTCTTCTCTGTTCCTGAAGTTCCCTTTGGCACCAAGAGGAGTTCTAAGTTGCAATCCAGAAGCCTGCTTTTCTTGGAAGTACTCTTGAATCACTTCAATTCAAAGGGATTTTTTTCTTGTAATTGTATTATTGTGGTCCTTATCACACTCATTTAAAATAGCCCAGTATATACTGTATTTCTTCCACTAGAATATATAGTCCTGGTGGGCTGAGAATAAACCTTATTCATTTTTGGAATATTCTCTTCTGTGCCTAACATAGGACCTGACACATAGAAGTACTTAAAAACGTTTATCATACTAATGAAACAAATTACAGGAAACTGGCTATAGCAGAGGCTTACAGTTCCGTCTGAATCTCTGCCTACATTCTCTGGTATTCTGGAAAGGCCTTATCTATTACTGTGGATCACTGATATTGATGTAACTAGATACAACATATTAATCTTTATTTCAGTTTTAGAAATAATAAGCAGCCTATGTGCCAGCCATTTTGCCAGACTCCAGAGAGGCAAAATTTAATAAAGCCTTGCCATCAAAACTAGAGATTTTTTTAAATGAGCAATTTAAATGATGTATATGTCTAACACAGAGCCTGACATATGATACTTGTGATAACTTTGTTGGAGAAGGAATGAATACAGAACTCTGATGGAGTTATGTGGGGAAGTCTAGAGCCTTTTGTTTGTTCCATGGAAGTCTTGAAGCAGGTTGTAACTAAGGTGAGTCTTGGAGGATGGATAGAAGTTGGGAAAGGAAAGAAAAAGTAGAAGGGCAGGCTTGGCAGCATAAGCAAGAACAGAATGGTACCAAACAACACAATCATGCATTTTATGTAAAAAAAAAAAAAAAAAAAACAGACTTGTTTATATGTTAGCCAAAATACATTTTCTTTGCAATGTAGCCTCATGGTTTACAGTGCAAGCTCTAAAACCAGACACCATAGGTTCATACCTCAGTTCGACCGCTAACTTACTCTACAATCTTAATTAAGTCTTTTAACCTCTCTGTGTCTAGGCACTTCATCTGCAAAGTTGGAAATAATGTCAACTTCTTAAAGCTATTTTGAAGTTCAAACAAGACAATGCATTTAAAATAGTCAAAATATGTCTAACAAAAAGTGCTCAGTTAATTTTAGCTTATGAAGATAAATATTGTGTGTGTGTGTGTGTGTTTCAGAAGATGTATTTTCCATTTAACATCATTGAAATTCTCATTTTCCATCTGGAGATTCTCAGGAGGGAGATAGTAAGAAGGAAAACTGAGTAGAATCACTTGGGGTTCTTTAAAAACCACGCATCCATTTGGCTCTCTTCCTGTACACCTCAAATTCAGAAGTAATGTCACTGCTATAGTGAGTCATTGTTAGTGAAAGAGAGTGTAGTGTGTCATTTATGCAGGGGCATTGGCATAGAAGATGGCTTTGAATTAATTTTATGGATATTCTAGATACAGAATATATACAATTCAGTTCTAGATTAAAATAGCTCAAATATTTGACCTCAGGTTTCTTCATATTTTAAAAGTTTTGTTGCAAGAACTATGAAAATCACCAAGGAGGCATATCTAGTGCCCTGAGCACACTGTGGCTTCAATGATTTCTACTTAAGTACTCCAGAGTTAATTCATTCCTTTGCTTTTTTCCTGATTAAACAAGGGTATTTCTCAAACATTTCTCTGCAATTACTCTAGAGAAAATAGAAATAAATAAATAGAAATAAAGAATACAATGATTTGACTCAAAAATCATACTTTTTAGAGTTAAGGCAAAGACATTCCACAGCGATAAGTATTATTTTAAGCAATAATAAATTTTGGCCTAACTTTCATCTTTTTTATTGGAGGTAGTTGGGAAGTGGTGTGGTATATGGTATACAAGTGTGGAATGTGTTACAATTTTTTTCTCAGCTCAAATCCATTAATTCAATATTCAAAACCTGTTCATTTTTCATCTAGGTACATTAGTTATATTTACAAAGACTTTCATCTAGTTAAAAATGATTAATCACTAAGATTTTATTTCCACATGCTTGATTTCTAACTTATACCAAAATTTTGATCAAAACAAGTCTCACCTATTTAGTCAAAAAATTTTAATATTCATTAAGCACCCACTATGTGTCTAACACTTTAAAGTAACTTTGTAAAGTAGAATGACTCTTGAAACTATTAATATGATTTAGATAATACAAATATGATATGCTCCTCTATATTTTATTTTTCAAACCATATAACTCAAGAAAAATATGATTGAAAAAACTGAGATAACTGGATATTATGATGTTGTAGTTTAACTGATATGTAGTTAATTCATAAACAATATCGTTTATTTATCTTTCCCTGTAATTACAATACAATGTAACGACCCAACAATACAATTTAGATATGGCATCTTGATGTGCTAAAAATTGCCATCTTTAAGCTACGTTTTCAGTCACTCCCCTTAGATTATAAATAATTATATATAATAGTGATATGTGTGTGTGTGTGTGTGTGTGTGTGTGTGTATATATATATATATATTTTTTCTTTTTTCTTTCAAGACATAGTTTCACTCTTGTTGCCCAGCCTGGAGTGCAATGGCACAATCTCAGCTCACTGCAACCAGATTCTCCTGCCTCAGCCTCCCGAGTAGCTGGGATTAGAGGTGTGCACCACCATGCCCACCTAATTTTTGCATTTTGGGTAGAGACTCGGTTTCACCATGTTGGCCAGGCTGGTCTTGAACTCCTGACCTCAGGTGATCCACCTGCCTTGGCCTCCCAAAGTGCTGAGCCATCACACCCTGCCAATGATATCCTAAATTTGCACAATATTTTACAATCCTCGAAACGTAAAATTTTTCGAAAGTTTCCTTTCAACCTCATGTAAATCAAATAAAAAGTAGGCTCCATCAGAAATAGTAATAATTCAGGATTTGAACAATTAATGTGTGCCAGGCACTGTGTTAATATGCATTAACTATGTATGATTTAAAGTGTCTTAACTCTTCTAATTATCATAAGAAACCTGTGAAGGAGGAACAAGCACCATGTCCATTTTACAAAAGAAGAAACTAAGACTAAAACACAATTAATGTATCTGCTATGTGGTAGAGCAAGAATTGACATAAATGTATGTCTGATATCAACGCCTACATTCTTGAGCACTGTGTTATACTGCTTCACATAATTTTTCCTTTCTAACTTCCATGAAGTCATGTATTTTTTCATAGACAATACCTGGCTGGGATATTTTGACACCTAATGATTAGAAGCTTAATCGACAATTTGATTTATTTGAGTATAGTTTCATATACCCAGAATGTTAAAATGATAATCAGTTTAGCAAAGAATTAATCTGTACATGTACAGTTAATGAGAGACATCTCTAACTAATTGTTAGGAATTCATTAGTCTGGATTTGAATAGTGTGGGTCCCCAACCATTTCTTCTCTTCTTTTGGCCTTATTTTGTTGTTTTCCTGAAGAGCCTTCATTGTCCTTGCAGATCCTGCTGGGTGAGCCGGCTGTCATTTCCTGGACAATCTTTCCAAGCTGGCAGACATGCTATTCCAAGGCTCTCACAGTTGTTATGAGTTTTGTGGGCGATTTACAGATTCCTTCTGCAGATATCTCATTTTCCTCCTGATACTACTGACTGCTTTCCTTGCAGTAAATCCTTATTATCTCACTTTATTTCTCCATTTTCTCCTTCCTTTCTAGTCATGCTGCTGCTGCTTTTCTCTACCTGTCACTAAAACTCACTTCTCTTTATCCCTGTGCTGTTGGTATTCTTATTTAGACATCACTTTTGTTATGTCTACTTGTTTATTTGTGTTTGCATGCAGGCCTTCCTATTTTTTTTTCCAGCTGTCCTCCATAAACATCACCTTTTTGTTAGAAAAGACCACCTTCTGGGTAGCACCACCAGGAATACACTTCTCCCCCAGGAAATATGACAAAACCTTTTTCTCCAGTGCTTCCTGTTCTTTCCCTTTAAAGCATTTCTCTGCTGAAGCAGCTAAGTGGCTGCACAACGTAATCCTGTATAAAGCTGGCAGAAATGCTATTTCAGAGCATTTGTGCTTAACTCTTTATTGTCCATTTTTGTACAAGTTTCAAAGGCACATGAGTAATAATTCAATGAACTTCCATTCAACATATACCTTTTAAGCAATTAGGATCTGTCAGTTCTTTTAAATTCTGTACTATATATTTTTTGTTGTTCCAGTGTGCTCTGGACTCCCCGAAAGCTAACTGTATGGACTACAGTAATAGCCTGCATGCATTTCCCTCCGGCTTCTGGACTGTGTTCAGAATATGGGAAATATTGGCATGGAGGGAGGACACTGAAGCAGGAGTATTTATTGCCTTAGTTACTTTCTCTACAGGGTTTACATCAGGTTGGTAGCATCCCTGTAGAAAAGGCCATACAGCTCTGGGGCCCCAGGAAGCCCTCTCCGTATAATTATCTTCTCTGTGTTCTGTACTTACTCTCTCCCCTTACCTTCAGTATGGCTTCCCTCTATGTTAGCTTCCCGATTCTGTCTTATTCCTTATTAGTTTCCCAAATTCCTGCTCACACTTTTTGGGAAAAGTCTCATTACTGAATACTTCTCAAATTACAGACTTTGATTGTGGCATCTGTCTCCTGAACTGACTATGCAGACTGGGTACACCATGAGGAATTAGATACAGTTGTTACCTTTAAGGAACTTGAATGGCAGAAATGGAGTCAACTATGTAAACAGAAATGAATTGGAAATTATAGGAAGAGGTCACACAAAAGGCGATTGGTTCTATATAGGGAGAGGGCATCAGAGAGGACTTCTTGGAGTAATGCTTAAGTGATTCCAGGAAAGATGAACTGGTCATTAGTGGGTTGATAAAATAACTGAGCTGAGCATAAGGTGGAAGGGCCATTCTGGCATGAAAGACTAGAACTGATGAAGCAAGAAAGCATGAGACAATATCACATGTGTAGACAACTGCAAACTCATGATATCCAGAGCTTACAGTGGAGGAAGAAGCATATGAGTCCAAATATGTTTGCAGATATTGGGGAGTCTATATATCAAACTAAAGAATTTTGATCTTACTCTGTCTGCCGTGGGGATGCCAGAAGATTGTACCCTTGTCTTTAGACAAATTACTTTGGTGACAGTGAGACTCATTTGAAGGAAAACAAGATTGAAACTCTTGTTCAAAGATCTTGAACAAAGACATGGGGAAGAGGTAAAGATGCTGACTAAACCAATGATGTTTTAAAGGGATGCTGAGAAGGTAGACCTGATAAAACCTGCCCACATACTGGAAATGGAGGTGAAAGAGAAAGAGAGCCCTAAGGCGATCCCCAGGTTACTGAAGGACACATTTTGAGGTAAAATGTGAAAAGACAGTTCACTTTGGGTTTGAGCTTTTTGCAGGACATTTACAAGTAGAAACAAGTTCAGAAAAAAACCCTGAACCAATGCCATAGATTTGAGCACCAGCGTAAAGGATAGGTAGCTGCTGCTGTGGAAATGGTTGAGATTGCTTAGGAAGGGTGTTTCACTTAATAATGACAAAGACAGTACAAGCAAAACTGAAGAAATTATTAAAAATAAAGTTATTTAATATACAGAGTATGCTAGGCATTTCAACAGTCACTTTCTTACATAAATTATTAGATCTTTACAATATCCCTAGGTTGCAGGTATCTTACATTCCTAATTTCACAGTTGAAGAAAGTCTGGCTTACAGAGTTAAGCTAAGGTTACAACACTAAAAACTAGTGAAACTGAGACCAGAATTTAAACCTTTTAACTTTTCCAGTACATCATGCTGCTTTCTTATTGTTTTATTTTAGCAGTCTTTATGAACATAGAACAAGGAAAAAGGAAAAATTAAGATAAAGAACTCTTGGGATCTACAAACAAATGGCTCCAGTGATAGAAGTGCCTGTCTATTGTCTATAATGTACCACTGTTTAAAATATCTTTTTGAGGAATACAGCCTTATTTATTTTACATACTTGGAAATTGTGTTCAAATTCCATTTATTTAATTTTGTACGCTTTCATTTCTTAACCTAAACTTATTTTATCATTTTTCTACTCACACTAGCAGTACAGCATTTTTTCACTAACATTTAATTATCTCACATATGTAGCACACTATAGACGAGCTAAAGGAACCAAAGCTCTAAAGACTGTCATATCCTTCTTTCAGAACTGCCACAAGTTTCACGTATAGTTCAGTATTACTTAGTGGTATAGATCTTGAAACCAAGTTGGAAAGAGAAAAGGGCATTTGTACCAGATTCCTGCTTTCCACAACTGTAGTAGTTTCCTGAATTGTAATCTAAGGCTATGAATTGGAAATGCCTTGGGAAGGAAAATGCACAGATAAGAGTCTTTAGATTAATGTTAATTCTATGCATTATGCAACGTGACCCATAAGCTGGAATATTCTTATTAATAGATGATGTCAATATATAATAATTTATGGCTAACTTTCACAGGAATCATCAGATAGATTCATGATTTACTAAAGAAAAAGGGTGGGTCAGAAAAGTCTTATACACACCCTATACCAACTGCAGAGTAGCTTCCTGAAACCTTAACATTAGCTTTAAAGAAATAGATTGAATAAAAGTGGACCTATCACATAAGCCTGCTTCATTGTTCAGATAAGAAGAAATGAATCACACAGAATGCCTCCATAATCAAATTAGATGCAGATTTGTCAGATTTGGTGAGAAGATAATAAGAAAGCTCTTTCCTGATTGCTTCTGTTTTCTTAGTGTAATAGAAAACAAAGTCATAATCTGAGCTGGGAGCGGTTGGAAGAAAAAAGAGGACAGGAAATATAGATGAGTAGAAGTTTAAGAGAACAGAAATGGGAGATGACTAGGGAAGCATAGTAGGCTAATCAGGCAGGGGTGAGGGTTCACTTGAAGTTTGTGGTCACTGATTAAAAGTAAAACCTGTCAACATGGCTATGGATTTTTCTCCATTCATGTTCAGCAACAAAGGTGTAAACTAATGTAAATAGTGGATTAGATTTAAGTGGAAAGAACTGTGGAGAGATAGAAGGGGCAAGGGGGCTATTTTATGTAATGTAATTATGAAAATGATATAAAATAGAATTTAAGCTAGTTAAAGGGAAAGAGAATGTGAGGAGATTGTGGACAATAAAAATGGGGATAGTTAATCCAGCAAATTGGTGGTGAACTCAAAGAATTACTGAAAGAGGGAGGCCCTAGGGAATTAGATAGACTAGGAAAAAAAATTATTTTAAATTTTAAAACTACCAAACAAGAAATTATACCAGGAAGAAGTAGAAGAATAGCAAATATTCTTCAGATGAAAAGTTTATCTGAAGATATAATAGCAAAAGCATATGAATACAGACCTAAGGGACAGTTTCTCCTCTTGCTAGACAGCTGGTAAACTAAAGTACACATTTGAACAATATTCTCTCAATTATCTGCTGAAAAAAGTTAGTTTGTTTCCTACATATAAATGCATGTACATTTTACAGATTTTAATTGATTTGTACCTGGTAAATCTATCACATAAAGAAGCACTAAGGCATGAAAGCATCTATTTAAATTGCTCTCATTTTTTGGAGAATGCTAGGTAATAAGTTATTTTAGCTATGGACCTCATCAATATGACTGTCTTCATAATTTCTTGCAAGATTGCCCTATATTTATATTCCTAGGAAAAGGAGAATTCTGACAATGCTGGTAGTATGAACTCTCAGGAAATTTACTAAGTCAGATTTATTATTATTATTATATTTTAAGTTCTAAAGTTCTAAGTCAAAATTTTTTTAAAAGGCTCTGATAAATTTTGCAAAAATAATTAAGACAGTTTATACCAATTAAAATGCTAGCAGTTTGTGTCTCTTCAATACATCCTCATCTCAATAATGACTTTTATTACTGAATTATTCACTAATTTTATAAAGATAATATTTTGTAGTTATTTTAATTGTCATTTGCCTGATTACTTGTATTATTAAAGTCTTTCCCATAATTTTAGTTTTTTTAGTTTTTAGTTTGTTAGATAACTATTCATATAGTTACTCTTTTTTCCTTAACAGTTTTTAAAATTAACAATACTTTATATAAGCATAGAATTCTACAGTTGCTCTTTTGTTGTTGTTGTTATAATTTTCACAATCAGGTAACCTATGTAGAAACTTTCAGTAAACTAGAAGAAGTATCTTCTCTGAGCAGATGCAACCTTAGGGCTCAATAAGCCAAAGGAAACTTTAGAAAGAAAAATGTCATAGCTTCTCCTAATAGATGGCCCCAACTCCGGGACTTATAATTTGGTCATTGAAGAACAGACTGAGCTTTAAGCCTAGTTTTTTTCTTGTATGAGTGCCTTTGTACAACACAAAAGCTACCTATTTGTTTATGGTCACCTTGCTTGAAGAATCCTGAGGATTAAAAATTTTTGGTGTTTTATAACGCAAATTCAGAGAAGTATCTCGCTGTGACCAAACAGCTAGTAAGAAAGCTAAACATCAGTAAAGATCTTCCAACCCCAAGTCCCTTGATTTTTCTGTGAAGTTTACCACCTCCAATTATGGTTCATCAGATTGGGTCAAGCCTGTTACAAACAATCCAGGATTTAATAGGCTGCACAGTTATGATACAAAAATAACAATAAGGCCTTTACATTTCTTATTAAGATAGACTTCGCACTTTACCAATTTTGTTTTGCACAACAATTAGTTTGAGTAATAATCTTGTGGCCTACAATAATATTTGCCTATAACTGTCAAGTGTAAAACTTCTCAAAGAAGTGGAATATACCCAGAAGGCTGTAGTGCTCTCTCTCTCTTTTGTAATTGACAGATAAAATTGTATGTATTTGTTGTGTATAACATGATGTTTTGAAGTATACATACATTATGAAATGACTAAATCTAACTAATTAACATAGTTATTATTTTTGTGGCAAGAACATTTGTATCTTTTCTCTTAGCATATTTCAAGAAATATTACATTGTTACTAGCTATAGTCATAATGTTGTACAGTAGATTTTTTTTTTGACTTCTCTTATCAAACTGACATTTTGTATCCTTTGGTCAACATCTCCCCAGTCTCCATCCCCCCAACCACCTCAGTCCCTGTTAACCACCTTTCTACTCTCTAATTCTATGGAGATCAACTTTATGAGAATCCACATGAGTGATATCATGGGGCATTTGTCTTTCTGCTCCTGGATTATTTTACTTAGTGTCTTCCAAGACCATCTATCTTGTCACAAATGACAGAATTTCCTTCTTTTTATGGCTGACTAGTAATCTATCTATGTATCTATCTATCTATGTATCTGTCTATCTATCTATCTATCTAATATCACATTTTCCATATTCATCCATTGGTTGATGGACACTTACATTGATTCTACATCTTGGCGATTGTGGTATAGCCACATCATGCTGCAGTAAACAAGGGAGTGTACATATCTCTTTGACATATTGATTTCATTTTCCTTGGACTCGTACCCAGTAGAGGGATTCTTGGATCATATGGTAATTATATAGAGATTTTTTTTTAAGTAATCTCCATACTGTTTACTATAATGACTAGATGTATTTTATATTCCCACCAATAGTTTGCAAGGGTTTCCCTTTTTTCAGATCCTTACCAAAGCCTGTTATCTTTTACTTTTTTGATAATAACAGGTGTGAAGTGATATCCCATTGTGGTTTTAATTTATTTGCATTTTCCTGATCATTAGTGATGGTGGGCATTTTTTCATACACCTGTTGGCAATTTGTATGGCTTCTTTTTAGGATTGTCAATTCAAGTTCATTGCTTTTTTTTCTTCTTCTTCTTCTTTCTTTTTAGATGGAGTGTTTCTCTCTGTTGCCCCAGCTGGGGTGCAGTGGCACAATCTCCACTCACTGCAACCTCCATATCTGAGCCTCAAGCGATCCTCCCACTTCAGCTTCTCAAGTAGCTGGGATTACGCCTGGCTATTTTTGTATTTTTTTTTAATTTTTTATTTTTCTGTAGAGAGGGTTTCACCATGTTGCCCAGGCTGGTCTCTAACTCCTGAACTCAGGCAATCCCCCTGCCTCAACCTCCCAAAGTTCTGGGATTACAGGGGTGAGCCACTATGCCTGGCTCTTGCCTGTTTTTAAATCAAGTTATTTATTTTCTTGCTACGGAATTGTTTGAATTTCTTATGTATCTTGGATATTTACTCCAAAGATGTATATTTTGCAATGGTCTATCTTTTTACTAGGGTTTCAGTCTATTTCTTAACAGCTTGTAAACATATTAAGATATAATATTAATGTTTTTAGGCTTTTGGCAAATGTCTGCCCATTTTTTTAAATTTGATTTTACATTTTTTGAACCTGATTTTAGTTTATGTACAATTAGTCAAATGTTATAACAATTGTGCATATAATTATTCCTATTTTTGCATACGAGAAAGTAGAGATTCAGACAGGTTAAATAACCTGCAGTGCGTCTCACAAAGCAAAGATTTTGATGCTTATCTTTTAGGCCCACACAAAGTTTGATGATAAGAAAATTTTAATATGATATATGTAAGAAGGGGATAAAGTGAAAGCATAATAAAGAAAGGCCAAGTTTGGGAAGCATAAGAATAATTACAGAAGGAGTTAAAGAAAATGAATCTATAGAACAAAGAACAGTGATGAGTTGACAATTACTCCAAGATTTCCTGTGTGGCTGGCTGCTGATATAGTGGCATTACCTAGTGTGACAAAGAAACCAGGCACAGAGTTCTGTCACTGTGAGATGATAAGCTGAATTGTCTTCTCCACATTTCATTTCTGTTAGTGACAGTACATACAGTTTGAAATGCCGTGTACAGAAAACTCTTGCCAAGTTGGATGGAGAGGCCAAGTTCACAGTTAGACAAGTAGATTTGGACAGGTTTTCTGTACACAGATGGAACCAAATGACATGCCCAGTGTTTGGTGTATGGCAAGAAGAGCAGGGCATCTATTAACTTCCAGAGAAAGCTGTATGGGAGCAATTTAAGAAGAAAGAGGAAAATCAGGGAAGGTATAGATCTTTGACTATAACAAAATATACAGGTTCCTATAGAACCTTTCATTCCATAAAATACAGAAAAATAACAGGGTATATATGAGA